>NW_009648369.1:6267196-6353831 GCF_000708025.1 Charadrius vociferus
TTCCCTACAGGGGACCAAAAAGATTACAGAGACTGGAGAAGCTCCTTGCAACTTCACCCACACACCTGGGCAAGGGTGAGGCTCCGTTTGTTTCCTCGAGGCTCACTCCTCGTGACCTCATTCAAAATCCTGACTCAGATAAAACTCCCCTTGAAATCAATGGCTATATAGACGAATTAAGAACTTCTGGACTGGAACCAAACATCTTGTTGGAAGCCTAATTAGGGATGATTATAAGTTGATTGTCTACAGTAAAGAAAATATGCTTTCTTGATTTTCTTTTCTGCTTTTCTTGGAAAGTTGAGAGCGACTGCAGGAAAAATGTTGGTGTTGGTGTTGTGTTTTGTGCAGTGCTGTATGTAGGTGGCCACTCTGTGAGTGTTCAACACTATACAAATCTTGATTAAAAAAAAAAAAAAGAAACACCTTTTTAAAAAATACAGGCTAAAATTCACAAAATTCTGTCAGTGAATGGGCCTGGGTTCATTTCTCAGGAGACAGGGTAGAAACACCATTGCTTTACACAGCTGTAACTTAAAAGGTCTTTTGAAAGGAGCGGTAGAAAAAATACTATATGAATCCCGTATGAGATTGCAAGTCTGGTCTTATGCTTCGTTTCCACTGCTTTTTCAGTTCTTTGAATTCTATAGCAGGCTGTTAGCTTTAACTTCCCAATAGGATCTGACCAAGCCACGGTCCAAGCATCACCAAAGTCACATTGAAAAACTCCCAGGGGATTTCAATGAGGATTGAAACAGTTATGTATACTGTGATTTTTGTTAGACTCTGGAAAATAAGATTTCATTGTGAATTCAAAAATGGCAACATAAACAGCCATACGTAAAGAATTCAATGATAAATGTGTATAGTATGGTATAGTTCCTGTAAGCACAGGAATTGTGTATCTAGTGCTGGGATTATTATTCAAGAAAACTGGTGTTCTTTGGTATCAACAAATGGAATTAATGGAATTAGTTCATGCTTAGGCTGATGTTGTGGAGGCCTGACTGCTGATGCCAGGCAAGTTAGCTTGACGCTGCAAAATAAAATACATGGATTGTGTAACAAATTTTTGATGAACAATACCAAAACGTTAAAAATTGTCATTTATAACTTTTTTCTCCCTCCATGACTTCTGGAATTTCATTCATACTGACATTAATGGACTGCAGTTTTCCAAAAATAAGCACAGAATAATAGTTTTTTATGCAATATATTTCAGATGCGTTAATCTGTTCTGACTCCATTTCTTTCCTTGACCAGGTGGGGGTGTTCTTGGCATAACATTTCTCAAGAGTGAGATCCACAAATATATGGCAATTCTCTGCTGACATCTGGGAAAAGTTGGGTTTAGTCTATGTTCTAACTCTGACAGCAAGCAGATGGTATCACCATTTTGACTGGATCATAGGAATGGTCTTATTCTGAGCCTTATTACACCAACATCCACAGCAATGAGTCTGAGCCAACAGTTCTGGAGCAATGCATTATAATTAATATAATCATCAGACACAAAGTGGAATAAATGCTCTAACAAAAGTGTTCTGTTTAGTGTTTAAATCTCTAGCTAGGGGAGGATTTGGGGAAAAAAAAAACCCAACTTTTATTGTTTTGCTTTTGTTAAAATTATGGAACAAATTAAGAATTCTGCGAATACTTTTCTGTAGTCTACAAAAACTTAGCCTTTTTTTTCTGAATTCAGTTGTTTATCTATGAGTATGTTTATCTATATGTACCTATGAGTTACTAAGTAGCTCCAGAACTGTGTTAATGTTAATTTAATATTTATATGGATGCATATGGACTTTTGTGCTTTAATACCTTTATACGTAAAAAGAGAAAGGAGTAGTAGTTTACAATGACCTTGTTAGACAGTGAAGAATTTTACAGGGTGAAAAAATGGTACAAGATTTCAAGTCACACAGAAGGGCTGCGACCAAGTATGGAAATGAAGCCAGGTTAGTGCCAAATATAAGAACGTCTTTTCTATCTTATTGTCACTCCTGAAGTTTACTAAAAATAGGAATTAAGTAAGTAGCTCAGAGAACTTGTCCACTTGTTCCAGTGTGAAGAAGAACTGAGTGTCGAGAAAATTCATTCAAATTTTGCAGACCTGTACATTAGAGCTGTGGACTGTCTTTTGAAGGTGACTTCTGCTTCCCAAAAACAAAAGGGCTGTCACCTGAAATAGCTGCTCCCTGGTCACACAGGTGAGATACCCAACAATCAACAGTCATTGCCATCATCATTGTAAAAGGTGAGCATTCCCCAGCTAAAGCGGTATCAGTCCATGAAAATGTCATGTGAAATTAATGAAGAGGATAACAATGTGGATGGAAGGGATCACTGTTTTCCTCTGTTGTAGCTGAAGTCGCTTTTCCAAATTGTCCCATAAAGTTAGATCTTGTGTTTCCTTTGTCCCACACAATGATCTACCTGCTAGCCTGTACTGACCTTTGTTAAGCCAAAAAGCATGTGTCTTCAAGAACACTTCTGTACTCGCTGTCATCTCAGTAAATACCGTCACCTTGACAGAAGGCATGTTTCAGCTTTTATTATTTAACTCACAAGCCAACATCACCCAGGAGATAATATCAGAGGTCCATATATGTACATTCGCAGCATATGAGGTTCCCTGTGGAGTGAGCTCTATGAGATCACACTGTGTGCATACACAGGAATCTGTGCACGTGGGTCTGCCCATCATTTTCATCTACACCTCAATAACTTCTGAATCACTTAACTAGTTTCAACCCAGTATGACAGAAGTTAACAGGAATTAAATATCTAATTCTGTAGGAAAAGGTGGCTGAGCAGGAGAGAGAGATGTCATTAGTGACCTAATCGAGCCAGACCTTCTCTGATCACAAGGTAGCAGCATGCTCTCCACCCACTGGAAAATTCACACAGAAGACAGCTATTATGGCTGTCCCAACCACAGGAAAAGTTTTAATTGGTGCTCACACCAGAGAACCCAACCACAAGACACAAGTCCATAAAAAAAACCAAAGCTTCATTAGCTCTGCTGCAGGAGAGCTTTTCTCTCCAGGAACTACTCTTTACCTTATTTGTGGCAATTTCACCAGACATTTCATCTCCCATTTCATTTGAGCTAATCTGTCCCCATTGCAGCTGGCCTGCTGAGCTCTGAGGAACAGATGTATGAGGTCCCTGACTACTGCTTGGTGAACTCAGTGTGGGCCATTTCAGTTCTAGTGCTGTGCTGCACCATTCCTCCCCATCCACTCCCTTTCTAACCTCTGAGTACTTTGGGCTATCAAAATCCAGCTGTGGATCAGTGAAGGTTTCTCAGAGAAACGTCTTACATTTATGAAATGTACATTTTCTGAAAATCTCAGAATATCAGAATTTCTCCTTCTAACATCTTCATGTGAACATCAAGAAGCAAAGGACCACTACTAGCAGATAAAGGATAATATTTTTCTACCTCCGATGGCTACTCGTGTACTTCCCAAAATCATGTGCACAATCTTGGCAAAGTTCCAGACATTTCTCTTCTGTTACATCGCAGCACTGGCAAGAAGCCAAGGAATCAGCAATTTTGGTTTCCGTCAGGAAAAAATTCTTCCCAGAGAGTTCGGATGTGATGGGATTTTAATAGGATCCAGGATGTTTCTTAAGTCAGCGGGTCTTTTCTAGGTGGTGAAAGGAAGCGTTATGAAGAGGATGGCCCTGAAACCTGGGATTCAGGGTATTTTTTGAGGTGACTCTAACCCTGCGCTTGGCGCACTGCCCCTCACTGCATGCAGGGAAACTGTATTCCGTTAGCCATACCCATAACTGAGGACTTCATAGAGTTGTGACAAATGCAGCTGATTGCTTTTCTCAGGCTTTGCTTGCTCTGCTTTTCAAGTGCAGACCAGCTGCTGGTGTATCAATTCTTGCTGTAAGCCACAGCTCTTAGTACTGAGGTGCTACTTCAGGCTTTTCTGAGAACATCAGTTCCCCCAAACTGAAACCACTGACACTGTATGGGGGCATTTGAGTCATTTTCCTTTTGTATTTTAGGCAGTATCTGTTAACATCCAAATTATTCTCTGCTTCCTGCAATGCTCCCTAAGATAAAAGTGGTTCAACAATGTACGTTTGTGGTAATTAAACCATCATGAAAGTTGCAATATCAGCCAATATGTGGTTCTTTTTTCCCCTTCTCTTTTTTTTTTCCCCTCTTGCCAGCTCCTTGTCTATTTATAGAAATACACCTCATCTTTTACTTAGGAGGCAGTGACAGAGAGAAGCAGATATTTAGAGGAAGTCCATTTGCTTGACAAAAACATCCATTACCTTTATCACCAGTGGAGACCAAAAAAGAATCAATTACAATACTTCACTTGGGAATGACTAATTGAATTGTGAAATATACTGACACTCTGAAGTCACTGTGGTAAGCTAAGTAGCCGTATTTGTAAAAGGCAGGAAATGTTGTAGATAAGGTGCTGATTCACATGATTTGAGACTAGAATGCATTTGCAGTTTGTGTTGATGCTCTAAGCTTGTCTAATATCCACCAAGCCTTATTAATCAAGGGTCAGGGGATTAGCTCAGAAGAGAGAATGGCAGAGGATTTGCTCCTGCTTGGTTCAATTATGAAATTAGCTCTGTGCTAAATACACTGCATCCCATCCGACAGTCAGAGATCAGCTGTCAACTCCTTATTCAATCATAGAACCACTTAAATTAGTCATTTTACTGGCTTTAGTGGTGCATCTGTCACAGGTACTCTATTATCCTCCTCCAAGTGTGCTAGCACCTTCAAATCCTGCAGAGAACATAGGGAAGAGTATTGTTGGATGTCTTCACTGGGAGTGAGCTCTGAGTCCTTATCCTGCAGCTGTTCAACTGTGTCGTGTATTACTATACATTGAATAGCTCCAGTGAACATCCCCAGGGACTCGAACTTCGTTATCTGCGCTTTTAAATTGTTAGGAAGATCCTTGGCATGTCTGTAGCAGAGACCAACCTCCCTATCCCCGATGCCTCAGAAATGTTTGGAAGGTATCATGGGACAGATACCATTTCCAGTAGGCACTTTGAGTGAATGCCATCCATTTGGGCATTCACACTGAGTGTAACATTCTTGATGCAGGTTTTACTGTGTCATTTGACCTCAGTGACAGAGAACAATATGGGCCACATTTAGTTTACTAGTGCAGATGCTGTTTCTGTGTTGCAACAAATAACTGTTCAATATGAAATACTGGAACTCAGGAAGACTAGCCCAAAAAATTGAAATTGTATAGATATCTATACACACATATATACATGCTGCAAAATTAATCAAATAATATTTTCATACTCTTCAGTTAATTAAGATATAAAAAGCTGCACGTGGATATAACACTTACTTAGCAACAAGCATGTGGTTCATTACTGAAGGAGACTTGCATGTACTCAGGGGATCCTCGTTTTCACATTCCCCCTGAGCTCCAGGAAGGCAGAGGTGACCTTCCTGCCCTGGTGGAATCCACCCTACAGACACTTCCAAATCAAAAGGCAGCTTTTATTTCTAGGGCTTTCTGAAAAGCTTCTGAAGAGGGAACTGCTTTGGTCTTTGCAATGTCCTAGGGGCCTGATCCAAGCACTTTGCGAGCAAAGAGAATTGCTGAGTTTGCTACAGAAGGTGAAATCTCAGTGCCATTGAAATAAATGCCACTGTCTCCTTGATCCACTGAAGTTAGGATTTCAGTCCATAATATTGAAGAAATCTACCTCCATATCTTCCAGCTTTAACTCTTTGAAACAATAGTTGAGCAACATACTTTGGTGGTAATGTAGTCAATGCTTTTTTTTCCCCCACAAAGGAAATAAAAGGACATTCTACAGGCATACTTAATTGAACCTGGTTACTAATTGATTTTTCTAATATATTTCATTTAAATGCTGAAAGAGCTGGCCTTGTTTACAAAATGAAATAAACTATTAGATTCTTTGGATTCTCCCTCCTAAATTGACTCAGTCATCTCATTTGTATCTAAGTGATTTGTGATTCATCACGGTGTCAGGAAAGATGTCCCTGTTGTTAGAAGTGGTCAGGTTATTCACTATAGCAGAGTCAAAAAAAAAAAAATCATTAAAGAAATGTGTGTTTATGACCTGTGATCTGAAGAAGAGAAGGTCTGAGGAGTAGAAAGTAAGAGACTATTTCTACTACTAAGTTCAAGGTGGAGGTGGAGGGAAAGGAGGAAGAGGAGGAGAGGTAAAAAAGCTAATTTGCTGCATATTTTCAGTGCATATTTACATTTCTAGATGCTTTTATGCTGGACATCTCATAAGAAATGGCATTTTATGTACAGTCTACCAGTGTGGAATAACTGGCACAGGAACCTTTCCTTTTTGAGGCAAAATCACAGTGTAATTTTTCATACTGAACATTAAATAACATACACATGACCCACTGGATGTCATGATGCTATTGAACAGGACTCAGCACTAATTCTGTGTCAAACACTGCTGAAGAGAGCAGTGTCCATAACTTAGATGAACAAATAACAGAAGAAGTAACAGCTGAAGCTGAAGTAACTTGCCTATGGCAGACAACAGCAAATTGGAAAGACTGGGGATTAAACCTGGTTTTCTGACTCTTAATCCCATGCTTTGCTTGTTCAGTGGTAATGAGCAGAAGTATAAAAAGAAACAGAAACTGCAAAAACCTTCTATATTTTTCTTTTCCCTCCTTTTTTCCCCATTCCTTGCCTCCTTATTGGCTTAAGGTGAAATTTTTACTTAGAAAATTACTTCCTATCCAAACTGATTCCTTAAACCTAGTAAAATAAGCTTTGAATCAACCATTATATGATTTTATGTAGATAATTTATTTTAAGTAGTTATTTCTGCTTGTGTATAAGATGCAATGTTTTCATTAATCACAGAATCACAGAGGGTTGGAAGGGACCTCCAGAGATCATCAAGTCCAACACTCCTGCCAAAGCAGGTTTGTCTAGAGCAGGTTGGACAGAAACACATCCAGGTGGGTTTCAAATAGCTCCAGAGAAGGAGACCCCCCAACCTCTCTGGCACCCTCAAAGGAAAGAAGTATTTCCTCATGTTCAGATGGAATTTCCTGTGTTCCAGTTTTTGCCTGTTGCCCTTTGTCCTGTTGCTGGGCACCACTGAAAAGAGCCTGGCCCCATCCTCTTGACACCTGTCCTTTAGATGCTTATAAGCATTGATGAGATCCCCTCTCAGTCTTGTCTTTTCCACGCTAAACAGATCCAAGTCTCTCAGCCCTTCCTCATAAGAGAGGTGCTCCATTCCCTTGATCATCTTCATAGCCCTCCAGTAGTTCCTTGTCTTTCTTGAACTGGGGAGCTCAGAACTGGAGACAGTATTCCAGATGTGGCCTCATCAAGGCAGAGTAGAGGGGGAGAATGACTTCCCTCAACCTGCTGGCCACGCTTTTTTTAATGCATGCTAAATATATGGGCAAAGCTAAGAAGACAAAATGTAGCTTCAGAAAGAACACAGACTTGTATAATGGGGATTCCATGCCAGTTGTGTATACAAATGCGGGGGACATAGCAACTCTGTATTTTAGAAACAGATTTTCACATATGGTTTGGATGCCTAAATGCACTTGTCTTTAAGCTCTTGAAATTCAGCAAAGTTAGAAAACTTTAATATCATCCTGAAAAATCAGATTTTTTTACAAGGCAGTTCTCAAAGTGTATACAGGAACAAGTACACATTTTTTTCAGTCATGTCACACGCAAAAAATGACACGCACTGCAATCTCATTTCCAAGGGTTTACACCACATATTTTCAGTGCACCTGTTATGCAAATAAAAATTGCACTTCCAACCGAAATTTTATCTGACCATGTCCACATTCTGTAGTAAAAGTTGCCTTGCTACTCAAAAGTTAAACTAGAGCTGGAGGATGGTACTGAAGACATGCTAACACGGATCCTCACTTTTTCCATATTTTCAATTAAGTAGAGGATGAGCTTCTCAGATGAACTTAATTTTGTACAAAAAGGCAGTCATAAGTATAGATGCACTGTGGGAAAAGGAGTCTGGCCATTGAACTGGAATGAGATAGCCAGGAATGCAAACTGTAATTCCTGCAAACTCCTTTGGCAGCATCCAGTTATAAGTTTATCACAAGACAAGAATGATATTTGCCACAGGAAAGTCTGTTTGTTTGTGTTATCTTCCTGTAAATCCTTACTTTAGCATCAATTTGCAGCACTTCCATTTCCTGAAAAATTACCTTTAGCAATCTCATCTGGGAATTACACCCATGTTGCTGTCAATATATTTTATAGTGTCTGTAAGTGATAGCAAATGTGCAGTGTGCAGAGACCCCAACAACTGCTTAGAGCCTTGACAACTGCAAAACAAAGATGTTCTGTGCTGGCCTAAGCTTATGAGAATGAGAGAAGTGTTAGAGCCAACCGCATATTTTGGGAGTTTTCCAACTCTGGCAGGAAAACCTTTTTTTTTTCTTTTTTGGTAACAAATGGCACTAATGAGAACAATGAATGTCAGTAATTAGGTTAAGAGGCTTAAACAAACAAACTAACTAGAACGATGAATGATGAAGATGGGAATATAGATTATTGTAAGCTTATTGACATTGTGGACTGATAACTGTTTAGTGGGCTATCAGCATTATTCTAACTCATTTAGTCACAAGCTTCATTTCAGAGATGCCCATTTCTCTATGTGCTGTTCAGATTTAGAAGCAAATAAGCTGTATAACAGAACTGGAAGAAAGTAAATCTGAGAGCTGTTGGGAGATGAATTGACTGCACAGGAAGTAAATTCCTTGTTCAGTCACAGAACAGCTGTAGCTTTTACAGAAAGGGAGCTTCAGTCCACGAGTTAATGTCTCTAAGCTTTTAGAAAACAGCCCTCAAATCCCTGCCCCGCTGCACATTTTATGTATGATCTCAAACAATTCACGTAAACCTCAGTTTCCCATTAGCCAAAAACTACAGTAAAGACAGAAAAAATTCTGTCTTGCAGGAGTGTTGTAAAGCTCATGACATGCTCCAGTAAGAGGTAACAAGTTCATTCAAATGTCGTATGAACTACTCTAATATTTTGCAAATTACCCTACCCATTGGCTTCAGCTGAAACCTGAAGGACGCTCAGTGGGAAGCCTGGCTTTGCATGCAGGCTGGTGTTTTCGATGTGGAATCAGGTTTTTCTTTCTCTGCTGACACTCATTCAATGGTTCTTTACATGTCAACTTGCTATACCTTTTCCAAATTGACCCTTTTTTTCCTGTGTAGTCAGTCATGGCGAACATGTTTGCAAAGAGATTTCATTTCTAGAACAGTTAGTAGAGAAACTAGGAGGGACGTTTCTACTGAAGTGGGGATAACTTCATTTTATTCTTCAGGGCAGAGACTGCTGTGATCATAAAATTCAGCACTGATGATAAATTCTTTAGGAACAAGTGGAGCTTCTTTCCATGCTTTCAAGCTTCCACAGCAGTGTAACAAGATGGGTTAGGTGCTGGATAAAGGTAAGAGTGGCGTTAGACTGGAAACGTGCTGCCTATATACCATTGATTGCAATTTGTCTATATTTAAGGGGAGAAAACAGAAAGTATATCTCAAATGTTAATTAATTTGTATTCATTAATTACTTCAAAACATCTTCAAAGGTTTTCATTTACTAAAGCAAAAACGGTTTGGAGAACTTGATGGAGAGGAGGGATTGGGCAGGAAATTCAGGCTGATAATGCATTTTGCTTTAACATGTATTTGCTACATACCTAAACCTTCCAGTGATTCACATCCAAGTCTCTAAATCATTTATTAAAAAAAGCCTGGTTACGTTAAGAATTAAGGCGACAGCTAGGAAAAAAACCCACAATGATATACAATATGTAGAAATACCTATGCCTGTAACTTGGAGGTTAAAAAAGTACTGAAAAGAGGATGTGAGAAGCTAAAAATATTGAGGGGAAATTTTAGCATGATAAAATGTATTTTTTGAATATATGCTGGAAGAAAAGTATGTCTTAATATAGAATTGTCCTGATGTTGGAAAAAATCATCAAATATCAGAAGACATAGAATAGTTAAAATTCATAAAATAGCTGGATTTCTAGAAACAAAGTACAAATTATGTACTTCTGCCATATAAGAACAGCAATTTCTTTCTGGCTTGTCATGATCTGAGGGAAATATAAAGCAACTTTAAGTATAATTAAACACTTTTAATTCAGCAAACACATATGGTTTCCACAGAAATTGCTGTAGGAAATCTTTAATCCTCATTTTTAACAAATTCTGGAATACGAAGAAAATTCCAGAAGACTGAAAATGAACTTCCAGTGTGTCAATATTCCAAAAAATCTGACAAGATGACTGGAGTAAATGTAGGTCAATTAGTCTGACATCTGTTCCAAAAAATATTACAGAAAAGCTGAGAAGAGAATCAGCTGAGAAATAATTAAAGGATAGAAATAAAATTAATTCCAGACAACATAGTTTTATGAAAAGCAGATCATGTCAAAGAAATTTCACTTTATTCTTTGATGAAATTGCAAACTTGTTTGAGTAATCTGATTTTTGTAAAATATTTGAATTTAGCAGCACAGGATGTTCTGATTTAAACATTGGCATCATATACTATTAATAAAGCAAATGTTTTATGAATTAAGAACTAGTTAAGTGATAGATCTCAAAAAGAGATTGTCTCCAGGAAATTATCAACAGCTGAACATACTTATAATGGAGTTTCATGGGGATCAGTAGCAGACCCGATACCATTCAATGACTTCACTGATTATTTTTGAAAGTAAATAATAAATCACTTATGATAACATTTGCAATTAAAAGGGGGGTAAAAAAGCCCTTGGTAAAATAGTAAATAAGGATAAGGCAATGAGGCAGGATGGTCTGGATCTTTTCATAAACAGGGCTCTGAAAAAGACCTAGGGATCAAAGTGAAGGAGCAACCTAATGGGAGGTCTCAGCATAGTAAAAGTGCTGATAATTAGCTCTAATTGTAGCCTGCCTGCAAATGCAACTACACTGTTCTCTGGATTCAGGCTCTTCAGCATACAATCAGCTCTGGTGTCTCTGTACTGCACTTCTCTACACTTTTCTGCTGGTTAGTATAAACTGAGACAGCTCAGATGCCTTGGATGCCTCTGCCAGCATGATGTAGCTTTGCCCTTGATCACAGTCACAGTACTTTCACAGGGAGAATGTAATGGTATTAAATAACCCTTCAATCTAGGAGGAAGGAAGTAACAAGAACCAATGGATGGAAGTTGAAGACATGCACGTTTGGGTTAAAATGTATTATAGTTACTAGATGCACATCACTGGAAGAAATTATCTGGGGAACTTCTAGCTTTAGTCAGCTCTGTGCCTTTGGAAGCATATAATTCTGTGAAAGGGGATGGCTTTTCATAAGACCTCGGTGAAAAACACTGTATAATTCTTTCACTATTGCTTTTAAGAACAGTAACTGGGTAGTAATTTTTGTCTACTGCTTAGAACTATCAGCTTGCTAACACTGATTTCAGACTGGAAGAAGTTGAAATCTCATACTCGCAGGCAGAAGAATATCATATGTACAGAAGAAGTTGCAAAGCAAAAGAACATTCATAATAAAAAGTACTAACAAGTCAAATCTGAAACTCTGCTCTCAGGCAACAAACCTTCCAGTTGGAAAAAAAAACATCCTAGAATGGCCTGTGGTTAATGCTTTTCAGATGACAGAAAGGGTATGACCTTGAGAGGTCATCCCCTATCTTAAGTCAAGATCAACTCCACTGAAAGCTGATTAAGAGAAAAATGAAATGCCAGTAATGTTAAGCTCACAGGTATAAAAAATGTCCTTGCTGCAGCAACGTCAATGGCTTCTAATCCAACTGAATGCCCCCCTAACCCAGGCACCTCAGAGAAATAATAGCAGCAGAGAAATAATAACCTGTGAATGTGTGACCCTTCCAGAAGAATCCTTAAAATTCCCTAAATGTGCTGTTTTCTCAGAGGCTACAGGCTACAAAACCAGAAGGATCTGCAACTAAATCTGTGTGCTTGTAAGCTGGTTTGGGTCAAGGATTAAAGAGCGTCCTGACCCTGATTCAGCCCAGCCAGTGTGGAAGTGTTGAACAGGTTGTATTTCAAGAGCAGCAGAACAATGAGATCAATTACAAGTGACTGAACTTCTCAGCATAGACAACGCTTCTTATTCGGGAATATGCTCTTTAAAATTCAGATTTATAGGAGGATTCTTCAGTCAGTACTCTAACCTCAGTCTAACCCTCCTTCTGTCCGCTGCTGAAACAATAAAACTTCGGGACTCCAGTTCCCATAGAATCACTTGTCCTATCTGAGGAGAGTATACTTAAGGATCTTTAAATTAAAGGGTATTGGTTTGGAAAACCACAGTACTTTGCAATTAAAGAGTGATATTGAAATATTTTCATGGTACAATGACCTTAAAAATCCCGTCTTTTTCAGTATTTTTTAGCTGGCGTATGTTTGCACTATATACATCTTCAGTACAATTTCATTTAGGGAATATTGCTGTGAATTGGGCTAACTAGGGGAGCATACCTCAGGCAGTGTTCATTTTCCATTATGAATTATTTTGGCATGTAGACTAATCGTCTCCCATTAATGATTTTCAAAGTTTAATACAAGAAATGTTGGAAGAGATATCCTCCATCTTTCTAGATAAAATAATGTAAGAATTTAAAAAGTTCAGATACAGCTGCTTTGGGATATATCTGAACTGTTACTTGGGTAAAACAATTATTTACACAGTCTACCCAAATTATATCCTACAAACCCCAGCCAAAGACCCTGAAATTGCACAAGCTAAAGAAATGAAGAATTTGACCACATTAAACCAATTTAAATAAGAAAGACTTGACCTAAAAATAGTAATACCAAGGGCCCTTTCTTCTCCCCCTCACTATCCACCATAGTGATGTCAGTTGAGAATACTCTATTTGGTTCCATGGGTTTGAATGTGCAAAGACTAAGAAATTGAAAAGACTTTTTTACATTTTGTATTTGTTATCATAAAGGCACTTGCACTGGCATGAGGGATTCGGTGGGAAGAAGAAGTCAGGGTACGGAGAGAGCAGGATTAGCCCATCAGCACAAGTGAAGATTAGCTCAAAGTGGCTGTGAAATCTCCCCTGAAGTCTCTCTTGTCTGCTTATTCTGCACTGGAGCCCAAACTCCTTGATAGAAACAGAATCATAGAATGGTTTAGGTTGGAAAGGACCCTGAAGATCATCGAGTTCCAACCCCCCTGCCACAGACAGGGACACCTCCCACTAGACCAGGCTGCCCAAGGCCACAATAGAATGGCTCTTGTCCTGAGCAAGTGGAGCAGGTCTCCAGGCAGGGGCCTTGGCTTACGTAGGAGCTCTAGACATACATCTGGTATGGGCACAGTTGGCTTAGGCCCAGGCTTGATCTCGAGGTGCTCCATCATGCAGTGCAGACACCACGGTGCTTCACGGACACCCTCCTTGGGCTGTGTGTGACGCAAACGCACAATGAAAAGATTGTGCCTGACCCAATTTTAAGGATCTTAAAAGATAAACCTGAAGCAAAAGACAGGAGGTGGCAGAAACCAACAGATGCAGCGCAAACAGTGAGATGCGTGGGAATTGCCATGAGAACGCCAAATCACTTGTCCTTCCATTAGCAGCTATTTATACACAAGGTGAGAATCTAGCTTTAACAGTTAACATACGGCATGCAAATCGGTTTTCAAACTCAGCTCACAAAGATGGTGTTGGTGTTTTGTCCTGAGACCGGGGGCAGCACAGCAGCAGCTTGTGTCCGTAGTGCTTTCTCTAATGGACATCACACACGTTCGCCCTTTGGGATGATATCCACATCTCCTATCATTTACTCTGCAGTTCCAGCCACGCTAATGGTACTCAATAAATGACTCTGTGTCAACAGGCTGGAAGCAGTTTGTAAAAATCTGTGGGCACTGCTTGATGAGAAATGTTAAGGAGGTTACGTGTTTACTATCCAAACTCCACAGCTGGATGATCAGGAGGATGGACAGCAGCTGAAATAGCCTCACCCCAGCAACTGTGGTGGATTACTTCTGCTCCTTTGTGAGCTCACCAGGCTGTCTTCCCCAGGATAATAAACACAGATGGAGGAGATCAAACTGATAATGGTGGAGGAGAGGAATTTAAATAGTGTCTCTGAAGGGAGAGATCATTGCTTTTGCTCAAGTAAAGCAAAACCTAGAGCCTAATATATCAAAAGAGGAATACGCAGAAGACCTCATGTAGAAGATAGAAGCATTCTTCTAGACTTATGTTATATTAACCCTTTCCCTTGTTACACTGAGTTACTTACGTAGAGGTTAAATTAGTCTTTGCTTTAAGAAACTGGTGTTGGCTCATCAACGGCAGGCCCCGAAGGGAATCCTTTAAGCTGACTCAGGACATATTCAGTAAATGTATTTCTCAGTCCTCTGCAGTGTGGATTGAATTTACCACTTGGTTGCTCTTTACAGAGGTTACCTAAAATATCTTCCTTAACAAATCTGTTGGAACACGACTCATGTTTTACTATAAGCACAAGTTTATATTGCTATAACTTTTTGAGGAGTTATTCTGGCAGAACCTCACATACAGATTCAGTTACACAAGTGCATAATATCAGCATATTCTTGTGTCTACACTAGCAAACCTCATCTAAACAGCTCTATACCAGCACTTCCTTATTGCCTTGAATTGTAGCCATAGTGTGCTGAATACAACACTGTATGTTATGCTGCTGTCTTGCCTGAGGCAAGAATTAACCCTGAATTTTTAACTTGAACCATTAAAAGCCAAAGGTGTTGAAACTGAAGAATGACAGCTTTTCCTCTATTCCTCCAACTGTCTGCATCACACAGCTTTATAGAAGTCTTTGAACTTATGAGGTCTCTTTGGTGTAATACTCAAGTAAAAAGAGAAGAGGCTTCAGCTCTGAGTTTTCTGACATCTGCAGACTTCAACAGCCCTTAATTTTTAAACTTTACTAAAAGTTGTGCTGTTGAATCACTTAGTATTTATTAAGCATAAGTCTAAGCACAGTAGTAAGATCTTGTCATAGAACATTTGTATTTTCAGTGTAGGCTTAGGGCTTTGGTACTCAGACATAATCATTGTGAAACCAAAAGATAGCTGCCAGCTCGGAAGATGAAGGATTGGACATCAAGTAGGAGGCCATTGGCCAGCAGAACATGAGAAAAGAATTAACGCGTTTTGAGAGGAGAGCTGCTGGCCTTTGGGGGATGATACACAGGCCACACTCCAACTGGCTGACCTACAGATTGGCTCCAGACCTGGGAACAGCTTGCCCAGTTGTCAGCCCAGGAATGAATGCTTCAGCAACTGAGTGTGTGAAATAGAGAAGGAAGAAAGAAATGTGCTAATGAGTTTTTTTATAGACTTTTATGAGTGGAATATAGAAATAACAAAATAACGCATCAGAAGTGGTAGGACGTGGGAGGGGAGAAAAAAAATTTTGGCTGGGTTTGGAATGTGCTAAAGTTAAGAATTTAGAAAGTAGCAGCCATTAAATAAATAAATAACGAGGCCCACATAAATTCCTGGTCCAAGAGATGAAAAATGAATAACCTTTCCAGACTTACATCATCGAGGATACTAAAATGAATGTCAGTGATAATTAAATATACTTGCTGATTAATTGATGGCCTGTTTGGATCTGTTTGTTTGGGAAATGCAGAGTCTCATTCTAAATCTCAGTAAGGTGGCATATCTACATGGGGACTGTGCAGCCTGTGCAGAGGAGTTGCCTCAGTTTGTAGCTGCACAATTGCATCAGTTTGTGATGTGCCTAAGCAAATTCGTTCCTCACAGGAGGAGGACTTAGCCAGTGAATAGAGGTGGGGGATCAGCCCATGCAATGTGTGCCCAAAGACTGAGAGGAAAGGCATATAGTCTTGCTTATTTCTACACACAGTTTGTTAATATTTATAAGTTATGTAAAAACATGTGGAAGCTCTTTTTTCCTCCATTTCCCGAGTCGCTGAAAAATAAAATTTTGAGAGGTACAATGATGCAGAAAGTTTCCTTGCTATTTGGAGAAGTGAAGAACCCAGGAGAAAAGTGGAGTGTAGACTCATGAACAAATAAAGCTGAAAGGCAGGATATGCCAGGAATATATGAAAGGTAGAATATGCCAGTTCTGTTAGCACAGGAAGGACTCAACACCAGTTTCCCCAGTGAGTGGAGCATTCTGCCATAGGTGTCTCATGAATGTAGGTTGGCCATTGCTATACCTTCAGAGTTTCATTCAGTAGTAACCTGCAGCATTGATGTGCTCAGTAAATGGATCCTGGATGATTCTTTCCTCAGGCTTTTCAGAGGTGCGTTAGTGTCTTCAGGTCTTCTTTTCTGACAACCCAGCTTCTCCTGAAGTTATGACAGAATTTGCTGCCTGAAGTGCTGCGGTCACCTCTGCCATGGCCTAATCTGGTACCCAGTGAGGCCTAGTTAGAGGAATGAGCATAAACCCACTTTAACTGTGAGTAATGACACAACAGGCCAAGCTGTGTATACGGAGCAGCAGAACAAGAGGTTGGATTACATGTTTGGGACCTTATTCTCGTCTCCTCCCTGCATTTAGAGTGGAGACTCAGCTTTAGAGAGAGGAACTCACAAGCTCAGCTTTAAGCAGTCTTTTCCCTCGGGGTTTCTGCAATACCACAATAAACGTAGACAGGAATAAGGAGAAGGAAATAAGAAAATTTTGAGCATATCCTGAAACAAAGCAATTCTTGCAGGATGCATAAAATATGAATGTGTGTGCAAAGCGAAAGAACTCGGACACCTGCAGGGACAAAGGTTCTTTTGCAAAAATACTTTTCAATATTTAAATACCCATTTCTGATAGACTCTGGAGTAACAATACAGCTTGATTGCTGTCCGTTCCTTGCAATGGAAAGTTTAGGGGCATCCAGTATAATTTTATTGTAATAAATAGAATCTGAAAACAACAAACTGTAAGGCTGCAAAAGCAGACTGTTTCCTTGAACTACTTTGCCCTCTGAAATATTTTGATGGCATGACAGACAATGTTTATTGTTTTACATGTCTTTATAGCTTTCAGCCTCTCTGTCAACACATTACTCTTCAGCTTCGTTGTGCTCTTCTCTCTTCTCTGGTGCCGTGGGAACATAAAGCAAATGATTCTACTGTTCTCAGCTAGAAATTGTTTTTCATTATGATTTCAAGAGGGGCTTTGAAGTATCTACTTAGGCTCTCACAGCTAATAAGAGACAAGGCAGTTGCTATGCTACTTGTTGATTAAATGAAAAACAGACCTGATAACATGTGAAATCTTCCTACGGGAGGTGTTTCTTTTACGGAGATGAGAACCAAGCAGTTAAGACCTGAACTGCAAAGTTGTATGTCTAAGGTTAAATGTCTAAATGGTCATTTTAAGTTCCCAAAGCAATAAGCTGGCTATCTGGAGCCAGAGTGTCAGCTGGTGTAAATCATCACTGACACTAGCTAAGCATTTGGGCATGAGGGGCTTGGAGGTCAAAATGTCCATTTTATATTCTGATCATTAAAAATCCTAAAATGTCAGTTAAGAACTAAATGAAAAATAATTTCTTTTTCTGAGGTGCAATGTGACAGAAAATTCTAATGAAACCTAGGAGAAGATCCTCAGCTCTGCCAAAACCAGGATAATATATTTAAGGCCATAACATGTAGTTTCATACCTATAAGTCACCATTTAAAAGCAAGTATCTAGGGAAAATTCCAAAATACAATTTATGTTTGTGAAATAGAATATAGACCCTAAATTCAGGAACACAGTCTAATCTAAAGCCCTGAATCTGTTTAGATGTTGGAAGTCTCTTAAGTATGTTGTACCCTTTAAGTCAGACTTAACCCTTCTGAGAGCACTGAGTTCAGAATAAAATGTAAGTCACAATGATTTCTGCTGCGAAACACAACAAAAAGAGGTGCCAGAGCAGTTTATTCATTAGAGATTTTGCATAGGGAATACATTGTGTATAGTTTCAAATTTCATACTGGAAACTATAACTCTATTTTTACTCCTTACTTTTGAAAATGGGCAACTCTGCAGCAAAGGAAGTAAGAGCTATGTGACCAGAGAAAGAACAGTTAAGACAAAGCATAATTTTGTGGTCCAGTGATATAAGCACTGTTGGGAGAGGGCAAAAATGGTTCTGCTGTGTACTTAATTTCTTTTTATGTGTTTATCAGTTTAAATTAAAATGCATAACCAATTCACAGTAGCAGAACAGGAAATGTTATTACACCTTGTCTTACTTTCTGTATTTTTGGTCCCACACTTGTTAGCTGGACTGTGGTTACCATGTGAACTGCCTGAGGAGTGGTGAATGTACCTATAAGCTGGTGGTTATCCTCTTAGAGTAGAGGAGATCTGAGTTTAGCTCCCTTAAGCTAAGAAAGGCTTTCATCTGTTCCAGTTATTGGCAGTAAAACACTTTATTTTGTGCCTGCTCGCAAATCAACAGAGATAGCAAGGTCTGCATTCTGGCTTAACCGAGGAGCAAACATCAACTGTACGTACACAGTGGATGTCAAAGCTCAACACAGAGAGAGCTGCACATTTTTTCAGATACGTTTCTATCTCCAGCTGGAAGAGCAAGCCTGGCGCTATCGGCACCCTTCTCTCCCGTGTGTGAGCAGCTGATGTGTTTTCCACCCCTGCTCCAGGAGTCTAGATTTTAAGTGACATGTTACTGCCTGTTACAACATCTGTCTTTCTTTGAATGGGGTTTTACACAGAGATCATCAAGGTGCATTGTCTGCCATATTTATTTCATGCATACAACACTAACATTTCAGTGATTGCCTTAATAGTATATAATAGGTGAAGAAGTAACAGCTCACTATCAAGGTGTTGTTGAACAATAACATTGGACTTATTCCGAATATACCAGTTTCCGAAAGCAAAGATAATTAAGACAGTAGAAGAATAAGAAAGTTATTCTATTAATTCATGCTTTCTGCAGAGGAGGTGAAAGTAGGGAGATTCTCCCGGCGCAGCAATGTCCACAGTTATCTTCCATTTTATACCTTTATTTCACCTTTCTTTTCATTTTCTATTTCATATTATGATGTGGGGTGGTTGTTTTATTTTGGGTTTGGGTTTTTTTTCAGTTTGAATAGCTTCCTTTTTTTAAAACATGCACGTCCTTTAGCAGTTAGATATGGAGAAATAGATCAGTAATTTCAAGCTCATAAAAGGAAGTTATGTGCAGGGATAATTTTTTGTTTATTGTTTCAGATTTTCTTTATTGCACTTGGCAATTTCATCCAATCCGTGCACTGAAAAAAGAAATCTTGTATTTCCAAAACAAACAAAAATTCCAGTTGCATGGTAACCAGCCCACATACTAAGCCCTAGAAATATCAGATCCAGAGGGCTTAGGACTTTGCCAAAGAATAAAAGTGGTTTTAACTGATTTCTTCATATGATAACTGCAACAGGGATTTTAACCACTACACTACACAAAATGATCCTGTAGCCAAATTCTTTGCTGTGACTGAAGTCAAGGGAGTTATACTATCGGAGAAGGGGTTTCCAGCTCTTCCTAAAGAGTTTGTCCTTGTGCAGCCTGCAGAGGGGAGTTTGCCTCCATCAGAGAGGGGAAGTGTCACCAGGCAACATGCTCTTTCTGTCAAAAAGAAACTTTATTTTAAAGACACTGTGGACTTTAGATCCACAAAGTAAGAGAACATAAGAATTAAGGACATAGGGGGAACCAGGAAGGCACCTCAATATTTGCCGTCCTTCTAACATCAATGAAGAAAAAAGGCAGACACAGATGCACGATTTTCTTCTGGGCATTTCACAATAACATGATAGTTTCAAAGGTTGCGGTTACTTTGGCTGCCCTGATGATGTGGATCCACTGGAGATGTATTTCAAGAAGCTGTAAGGAAGTTCTGAAACTGATATAAATGCCTTGCTAAGAATCAAAATATGCTTATACAACTATGATTACAAAGATCCTCACTGCTTTCTTGAGCAAGGACAAAAGAAGTTCCGAAACCAAAAATTTCTTCCTCACAGTTCAGTTTATAATGCACTTTCATGAAGAACAAGCTAACAAATTTTCTTATTCATAGCATGTGGTTTCTCCACAATCATGGACTTAAGCAAAAGTGGACTGATGTCAAAGCACTTATTGAAATATTCTTGATTTTCTGCCTAACATTGAATGCACCTCAGACTGTGGTTTTCACCTCTATTTTTCATCCAGTTATAGTTTTTGATTCACTTAAATGTCCAACCTTTAATCCACGGACAATGGCTAGTAGGACATTGGGGTAAAGAGTAGTGTCTGTGGCAATGTAGATATTGTGTATTAAAATCAGTATTGTGTATTCAATAGATGCAGCTGGAAATACCTTCCATAATACAAAATTTCTAGCAAGGTAAAGATCACCGTAATTGTAGAATTCATGTATGAGTGGGAAAGAAACATCTGACTTTCACTGCCAAAGTTTGGAGGCTGTTTTGATTACAAAGTTGTTTCATTTTGAACAATGGAGTCAAAGCGTCATTTTTCAGCTGTGTTCTCAGCCTGAACACACATACAGTATTCAAGGGATACATTTCTTCATAAGTGTATGAACTCCAGAAGAGAACCGTTAATCTTTGGGAGGACTGGCAATTCAATAGACTGACAGTGGTGAATCTTTGCTGAAATGAGTCATATTTCATTCAGGCATGTTGTTTTGCTCTCTACATGCCCCCAGTTCTGTAAGCAACCCTCAGTCCTCAGATTTGCCTCAGTTCAGTTGCTTGTTGCAGCCCATGTGGTGTTTCTTATTGACCCTCCATCTCTCCGTCCTGTGCCAAGTCCTTTACTCACTGTATTTTTGATTCTGTGGATGTGACAGAAAGCATCTTTCTTTTTCACATCTTCAGCTCTGTAAATTTATCTAATGATTTATGTGTGTCCTCTCTCTTGATAGCTGCAAAAGCACCAACTTTCCCTAGTCCCAGTAACAGAGCTAGGCTTGCCCAGTCTCTCTGGACCCAAATCTGCATGGCACAAGAGCAGTTCTCTCTTGTTCTGTGGCTGTGCATTGGGTATTGGGTTTGTGCGGCAAGGTTTTGGTAGCTGAAGGGCTATAGGAGTGTTTTCTGTGAGAAGCTGCTAGAAGCTTCCCCCATGTCTGATACAGCCAGTGTCAGCTGGCTGCAAGACAGACCTGCCGCTGGCCAAGGCTGAACCCGTCAGTGATGGTGGTAGCACCTCTGGAATAATATATTTAAGAAGGGGAAAAAACCTGCTGCACAGCAGCAGCTGGAAAAAGGAGTGAGAATATGTGAGAGAAATGGCTCTGCAGCCATCAAGGTCGGTGAAGAAGGAGGAGGAGGAGATGCCGCAGGCACCTGAGCAGAGCTTGCTCTGCAGCCCATGGTGAAGACCATGGTGAGGCAGGCTGTCCCCCTGCAGCCCATGGAGGTTAATGCTGGAGCAAATATCCACCTGCAGCCTGTGGAGGACCCCATGCCAAAGCAGGTGGATGCCTGAAGGAGACTGGGACCCTCTGGGATGCCTTGTGTTGGAGCAGGCTGCTGGCAGGACCTGTGGCTCTGAAGTGTGAGCGGCCCATGCTGGAGCAGGTTTGCTGACAAGACCTGTGCCCCTGTGGGGGACCCACACCGGAGCAGTCTGTTCCTGAAGGGCTGCACCCCATGGAAGGGACCCACACTGGAACAGTTTGTGAAGAACTGCAGCCCATGGAAGGACTCACATGGAGAAATTAATGAAGAACTGTCTCCTGTTGGAGGGATCCCACACTGGAGCAGGGGAAGAGTGTGAGGAGTCCTCCCCCTGAGGAGGAAGGAGCGGCAGAGAGAACTTGTGATGAACTGACCACAACCCCCATTCCCTGTCCCACTGCATTGCTCAGGGGGAGGAGGGAGAGAAAATTGGGAGTGAAGTTGAGCCCCCGGGAAGAAGGGGGGGTGGGGGAAAGGTGTTTTAAGATTTGGGTTTATTTCTCATTATCCTACTCTTGTTTTGTTGGTAATAAATTAATTTTCCCCAAGTTGAGTCAGTTTTGCCCATGACAGTAATTGGTGAATGATCTCTCCCTGTCCTTATCTCGACCCACGAGCCTTATATTTTCTTTCTCCTGCCCAGCTGAGGAGGTGAGTGACAGGGTGGCTTGGTGGGCACCTGGTGTCCAAGGTTGTCACTGAAGGATCTATCCTACCTGTGCTCTCCCGGGTAGACTATCAGACTTCTAATGGTCCAGTTTCAACTGGTATGGTTGCTTAACCTGACAAATAAATGGATGAAACACAGACTCTTTGATCTAGGTATGGTACTCTTGGAGCAGATCTGCTGCTGGAATGAGACAGGATCCAAGAGAAGCAGCTGGAGTCTGGTATGTATGATTTCCTGGACTAAAGCCAGGGAGCTTAGTTAATAACTCAGCGAGACAGACTTCTCCATCTTCTAACTGGCTGTCAACTTCAGGCCCTCAGTGCCCAGTTTTTCATATTGGGACCAGCACAACTGGAAAAGATCTGTATTGACTGCTGCCTTCATAGTTGATTTGTTCTGTCAAAAGTGGTTGAATTAAGCTATCAGGCAAAACACAGGTTGCAAGTGGTTTGTGGCCCGCAGAACCTCTGAATCAAACCACCCATCTGTCTCAGTCTGAGTGGCTCCATCTTTTTAAACAACTGGTGTGAAGTTCTGTGTTGCTTTCTCAAGATAATGAGACTTGAGGTCCAGAAGGCCTACAACCTTCTGTATTGTCTCTGCCTTTAATACTGAGTTGGAGATGAAACATCATATGTGATACCAGGCAGGAACATTCTGTTCCACAGAAGTCTATATACTCTGAGCAGTTGTGAGTGACCAACCTGTTGCAATGGGTAACTGTATCTGATTATAAGGGGGTCTTTTCTGACACTTATCTTCCTTGAGTCTTTGCTTTAGACCATTTTGTTTCATAATTATGGTCTGAGATGAACTTCACTTAAAACCAGCAGCCTATAAGTTCTGTTAGATAATACGCAGTTAAACAACTTGAAAGTGGATGGCCAAATCTATAGAAACCCTCCTGCAAAGTACATACATCAAACCCAGTGCCCATAAGATGTTCATGTTGACGAAGGATTTCGGAGAACGCTTCCTTAGGAGAGATGTATGTGTGCGCAGGACACCGAGGTGGGAAAAGCAACACTGAGGAAAGAAACACTAGTCACTTTCCAAACAAGTGTTGAGAGCCTGACCTCAAAATAAACAAACAGACCTTATCAAGAATGATCTTTTGGAGTACAGTGCTGGCTGAAAGAGGTATGAAACAGTGCTAACAGGAAGAAGTGTCCTCTTGTTTGCTTCCTCCTAAGTTCATTTAAACACGGCTTTGTATAGCCTTTGTAAATAACAGATTGGCGAAACACCTGATTTTAGCACTCATATCTCTTTCAAACTGGAACAAGCTTCAAGGTTCATTTGTTTTGCTAACCAGGGAGGTCAGAGGAGCCACTGTAGAAAGTTCATTATGGAGGTGAATTGAGAAGAGACACAAAGTCCTTGAGAGTCGAAAAGAAAATGATGTATCTGAATCATCCCTCTGGAAAATTCAGGCACGGGGGAATACAGAGCAAGAAAAGCCACTGAGGCAGTGGAAGGACAGGCAGAAAATGTCTGCAGCCGTATGTGAAGTTATGTGGAAAACAAGGGAAGAAGGGAAGTTGTGGTAGTCCAGAAGAGAAATTATGCCAAACAGGCAATATGTCTGGGCAGCAGGGATGATGAGGAAGAGACTAATTTTGTACATACTGTAGAGAAAGAAGCAACAGGACATTAGAGTGGGAAAAAGGGTGAAAGAAATGAAAGGTGACATGAAGTGTGGGAGCCTGAGAAGAGAAAGAAAATGTTCCAACCTCCAAAGATCCAACCCTGATTATGCAGCTGTCAGCCCTGCCCCTCTAATTAAGTAATTGATTAATTAAAATAAAGCACTTAATCTCTCCATTTACATATTATGCCTCCCACTAACCAGCGCTGACTGCAGGGCCCTCATCAGAAAGCTCCTTCCTATTTGAATTCATGTTGGTTCCCAAACATATTACTTTGTAAATAGGAAATGACAACATTGGCTCAGTGCCCCAGTATCGTCGCAGCGTTGCCATATGTCAGTATCATGCTAAACATAGTAAGCAGAAGACCCAACAATATAATTATTGAGGACATCTGTCAGCAGCACAAGCTACATCTGGGATTAGTAGCTGTAATACTGGAAAGACCTATAAGAAGCAGAGAGGAAAGTCCTTTTGTGTTGGCTTGGATTTTCAAGAATAGGAGGCAGATCCTCAGCTGGTGTAAATTTAAGCCATTCAGAGAAGCTAATGAATCCAGCATCAGCTGATACTAGCTAAGAATCTGACACTGAAAACGAGGCCAATGTCATTAAGTAAGAGATTTAATATTTTCTGTGTAAAGTTAGAATGCCTCGAAACAATCTGAATTTACAACATGGAAGATCATTTATTAGTGGAGCCAGCGGGTACAGACTGGCTTTTATCTCAGATCTGAAGGATTGTGTGCAAGTTCGTAAAGCTCCTGAAGATTGTTGAAAATTCTCTTTAAAGTGCTTTGTACATCAAGCACACGGTAGTGTAATTTTATATTTCAAATAAATTGTAGGTAGAAAAAAAAATATTTTGAACACGTTTAACACTCACTAAAGATTCTTCATCCACAGCAGAGTTTATCTTGTAGTCTGCACAGGCAGACTGTCCGGTGAAACTGGTGACACATACAGATTATACTTATTTATTAATCTGAGGGCAAGCTCCTGTTGGGAAGCCAAGTAGCTACATTAGTGAAATGCTGCATTTGAGTTAAAATCCCCTGCAGAAATCATATAGCCATGTTTGTGCCATGCTGTGCTCATTCTAACATACTGTAGATCTCAGCAAGACTTAATATTTTGAACACCAGGTTGCTTTAATATTGGTTATATGGCATCTGGGCCAGAGGTTATCCATGTTCAAATACGTGGCAGAAAGGCTTCACTCCATGTGTTTGTATACAAGCCCATAGGATTTCCAGTCAGTTCCCAGCCCTCCCACTTAAGCAATATGATGAGGATTTGCATCACCGTCTTCCACAGAGGAGCCAAAGGAATTACACATAAGAAACGTTCACAGGCATATTTTGGGCAATAACAAGAAAAGTTGCTTTCCAAAGAAAGTGCCTTCTGATGTATTAGATGAGAAATAAAGGAGAAGGTTAATCTACCCCCAATAAAAGCTTTTCCTGCATGTGTCACACAAAACTTTTCACTCATTTACACTGCAGATTAATGAACAAGGGCATCTTTGCCCCTCAGTCAGGTTTGTAGTCAAAAGAAAATGAGTTCATATACTGATGTCTCTCCCCACTTTTTAATTTTTTTTGCTTTGAAATATTTGTTTGAGCCCTAAATCTGTAATATATGTAATAAAGGATTCCAATAAATGCAGCAGATTACAGAATTCACAGAATGTATTTTTTTTTCTCCTAAAACTGAGAAAAATCCTTCCTAATGTTAACACACCAAGAGTTTGGGGGGATCTAAGAGGTATGCCTCTTAACTTCATGCATTCAGCAGGAGGTTCACTGAGACACTTATGCTTATGGGTGTATATATGTGTGCCTATATATGAGCTAAGTGTTTAAACTCTTCCTGTAGTCAGTGAAGATATGGTCCATAAAGCCTGTAGGTCTAGAGAGTGATTCAGCTGACTAAAGGGTCTACTTTAACTTTGATGCTTTGAATTGCCTTCCTGAGGTGTTTATTGCTCTCCCCTGACTGTAGCGGAAGCATGTGGAGCCTAAAGTCCTAACTGAATGCCTCTATACATTCCCACTTCTTCCCAACAACACACCCTTTCCAGGCTGGCAAACAAGCTAGCCAAATAACTGAGGTTATAAATATTGGTTATTATGATGAGAGATGAAAAAAAATGAATTCAGAAGAAAAATAATCTGATACAAACCTGTGACTGCACCCAAACCATCAAAATATTTTCATTTACATAACATGTAAAGAGTATTTTCTTTCCAGGATTCAGTTGTACCTTTTCTTGACAGGACGGGAGGGAAAAGAGGCGTAAGCACCGAAATGAAGAGGGGCAGGAGAACTGAATGCACATTTCCAGTGTCTTGCTGCTGTTGGTGCTTTTCAGTGGGCTGAATACTGCTTGAACCTTGTGAGAGCGTAATGGGTGAAAGCACGTGATTATTCATTGACTGCATGTACTCTTCTGTCAAAGACAGGGTCTGAATGAGCAGTTGTCTTGTTTAATTCCATTTGCTTAATAAAACAGGAAAAAAAAAGGTCCTTTAAAATCATTTCAGGCCTCTGCCCTCACACGACTTCATAGAGTCATAGAATCATAGAACTGTTTAAGTCGGAAGGTACACCCAAAGGTCATCTAGTCTGACCCCCCTGCAATGAACAGGGACATCTTCCACTAGACCAGGTTGCTCAGAGCTCTGTCCAACCTGACCTTGAAATTTTAAGGATGGGGCATCTGCCACCTCTCTGGGCAACCTGTACCAGTGTTTCACCACCCTCATCGTAAAAAAATTTCTTCCTTCTATATAGTCTGAGTCTACCCCTCTTTTAGTTTAAAGCCATTACCCCTTGTCCTATCACAACAGGCTCTGCTAAAACGTTTGTCCCCGTCTTTCCTGTAGACCCCCTTTAAGTGCTGAAAGACTGCAATAAGATCTCCTTGGAGCCTTCTTTTCTGCAGGCATCCTCTCCTCTCCAGTTCATCCTCTCCTCTTCAAATGACAGAGAGTCTGAGAAAAATTTTCTCTCAGGTTGCAAAATAATGAAAAAAAAAACCCAAAGTCAGACACATTATTTAGATACCAATGGAAAAATTCAAAAAATTAAAAATGGAAATTTCATATTGTTTCATTTTCAAGATTTTTTTTCGTCAGATAACTGAGGAGACCTGGTTTTAGTTTGGTATTAAAATGCAAGACAGTACAAATGGCTCAACACAATGGCCTGATCCTGAAAACACAAATTTATCTGCATCAGTAAACCTATCCACCTCATTGACATTACTTACATTCGGAAAATCTCTGTCTTGAATAATAGTTTGTAGGATCTGTTTCCAAGTGGGGTTGAAGTAAGACTAAGATACACACCCTTAGCTTAGGGGTAAATTACATTATTACTGTTGAGGGAAAACACCCAGTTCAGAAAACTATTCTATTTCTTCCTACAAATAAAAGACAGTTTAAGAAACACAGACATACAGAATGAATAACTTATTCTTGGCTGATTGCAGCTCTGGAGTGAATTTTGATGGTCGAGTTGAAAATAGTGCTTGGATGAAAAGGAGTCTATAATGGAAACCATGCAGGAACTTTAACACTACCAGCAGTGCCAGTGAGTCAGAGCTCTACCCAGGGAGCTCGTAAGAGTATCAGTCATAGGGGGAAATATGCATCTATTGGATTTGTTCACCAAAAGACTAACTCCAAACTCTGTAGCCTTGATTTTATGCATTTAACTATATTTGAATGATCTGTGAATTTTAGGGTAATGCATATTTAACATGCATCGCTATAGGAACTATTGGACCCATGCAGCTTTTCTTTATTTGCAGTGCTACAGACCTTATGAGCATTCACTTAGGTGCAGCTTATTTAATTTTTTAATGGGCTAATGCTTGTTCTTTCAGGAGAGTTTCTCTATATACAAAGCAATTACTTAAACCAGTGCTTGTTTAGCTCACCTAACCAGAGCAGTCACGTAATCTTTAGGTCTTTTCATATCTTGCCAGCATTTTTATTAATGGAATAGGGTTGTTCCTGTCTTAAATATTCTTTTGCAAATGTTTCCAGGCAGAACGAGAATGTGAATAACCTAGTGTTCAGCCACGAGTTTCTTATTCTCCTGTCTGATTTTTGATAAGGGAAATACAGTAGCCATCACATAGACCACATGTATACTGGTGCTTGATTTTTGTTTAAAGCAGTTAGCTAATATTTGTGTTCTCGCAGGGGGGATTTGAGGGAAAAATGGAAGATGGAGTCAGGCGTTTTCTTTGTTCGCATTTCCAAAGCACCCCCCAAAGCACTATTCTTGTTTCTTCTTTGGAATCATACTGCAAGGCCTGGCTGAAGTTTTGACTTCCATCTTATTTTCTCAATGATTCTATGTGCTATTATAATGTTTTGCTGCTTGGATTTCTTCCTATCTTGCCCCTCATGAGGGCACAGGCATGCACACACATTCACACAACTATATCTAACAACAATGAGCACTTAGATTCAAACCTTTATTAAACCCCAAACCGTACATCCCAATTCACACATTGAGTCTCACATGCAACAGCTGCTTTTCAGATACCAGTTTCACAAAGGCTTTTCACTACTCCTTATGACAGCTCTTTCTTTATGGAATTAATTCAGTTTCACAACAACCCTCAGGATAATGGCATTTACTAAAAATAAATGAATAAATAACATATTATTCTATTTTGGTATTTGTAAAATCCAGGGACTGACTCTCATTTTGGTCAAACCTGTCTAAAATCATAACAATTCTCCCGACATCAAAGGAACAACCTTCATGTCAAAGTGCTGTAAGCTAATAAAGAATTTGGCCAGACTGTTTCATACTGCACAGGAAACATGTTATTTGTGATTAAGCTTGTAACAACGAAGCAGTCACAACCCTTTTTCTACTGTACACTCAGTAATCAGACTCACCCCTGCTGCATCTAAGTCCCTGCCAGGGCACACTAGGACATGACTAACATCTATTATATATTTGTTTATTCCTCTCCTTCGCAGGCAATAATCATGTGCAGTGACCAATGCAGTATTTTGAATACACCCTATATACTTATACTCATCAAGGTAAGGTCAAAGATGTGCAGATTGCTTTTGCAGCAGGTGGTGAGGTTTGTTGTAACTGTTTGTTCCCGTGGGAATTTATTTCCCACTTTAGGTCAACTCCGAGAGAACTCTGTCTCTTGCACTGACACACTTACAAATGTTTTACCAAAGCAGCTGCTCTGGCTGGGAAAATTTTAATGTGCTGGTTTTATGTGTGCTTTCCTCTCAGGATGCTACCGGTGGGCTCACTTTGCCTTTATTTTTTCGTCATTCACACAAAATGAGGTCTTACTTAATTTTGTACTTAAACCCTTCAGGTTCTATGAGTGGAAATGTCTTTATTTAATACTGCACTATACTGAAGACGGCCCCTCCAATGTACTGCTGTTTTCTACCTCATTAATAGAGATGATATTCTCAGAAAGCATCACTTGGAGTTTTACAATTGTTGTAAACTAACCATCCAAAGGCATTAAGTGCAGAGGAACATAAAAATATTTCATGGTGGGAAAGCAGGGAGAAGAAAGCAAACAATGCAGAAAAACTAAATATATAAAGGAAATTTATTATAATGGAAGAAATATATTGAAAAAGTGTACTTAAAAATAGAATAACATTCCACATTTGAAAAGCACAGCAATTGTGATAAAAGCTCATAAAAAGTAAAATATAATTACAGGGTTCAGAATTTGAACAAAAGAGATGTTTGAACGGTTAACGCGCTGGCTTTGCTCACTGCTAGTATTGTTATTTCAAAGTGGTGCTGAACAATGTTACAGTCAAGCCTAGGAGGAAGATTACAAACTGTTAGAGCACTACCTGCGACACAAAACATTATTTGCCAGCAGACTTGTCCCAGGGTCTGATTTTAAAAAGAGCATTTGCATAGCTGTGAACAAGCTTAATTTTTATAGCAACACATTGCCTTCAAATTGGATTAATTGTTGCAGTGTTTTACATTAAAAGCTTGTGATCTGATTCTGCAATTAAAAAAAAAAAATTACATGTTGCTGCTTTAGGTACAGCAGGTTCATTTTCTTCTACAATGAAACATTTCAGTACAATGGGCTCTGACAACAATTTTTAATGCTGACTCCTCTGCATTCTAGCTACATTTGTGGAGGTACACAAGCAGCCATAATAACAGCCTCAAACATAACTTTCAAAACACACCGCTTTTGTACTTCAAAAGCGGTATGTCCCCATTTCTTTCTTATATGTCTTTTTTCAAGCTTTTTGTTCTTCACAAAGAAATACAGAGCTGACCTGACAAAAACTCTTTTCCTGACAGAGTAATCAAAATTATCCTGCTTGAGTAAAACTGAGGGCTCTTTTCCTGACAGTGCTACCTGGGAGCATAAAGGCATATATTTTGTTTGTATCTCTTGGAAAAAATGTGGACTAGATTGTAAAAGAAGAAAATTATATTTAGACCTAGAGTCTTACCAGTCCTCTGATCTTCAAGAGACAGATAGCTCTCATCTCAGATGGAGACCCATTGAATTTATTGAACGTACGTAGGAGCCTTGAGGACTGTAATCGTAATGGGGACTTACATGTTCATCTGCCTCACCCAAAATATCGCAACACCTTCTACCCTGGAAAGCAACACACCCCCTGGTTTTTGAAACCCTCCAGGTGTCCACACTCCTTGAAGGACCAAAGCTGGTAAGTGTGTTATGAACTTATTTCCCAGAGTATCCCCACAAAGAAAGAAAAATGGGTATAGCTCTTTTTTCATTTATTCACTCAGAATGAAGAACATGCTCTGTGATGTAGAGGGCTCACTCTCATCTGTTTTATTGCGTTCCTGTTACTAGATAAAGGTAGTCTCTCTAAATTGGAAAGACATGGATTTGACCAATGGACCACTCAGTGCATAAGGAACTGGCCAGACAGTTGCACTCAGAATTGTGGTCAATGGCTTGATGTCCAAGTGGCGAGCAGTAACAAGTGGTGTTCCTCAGGCACTGGTATTGGGACCAGTGCTGTTTAACATCTTTGTTGGTGATGAGGACAGTGGGATTAAGTGCACCCCCAGCAAGTTTGCCAACACCACCAAGCTGTGTGAAGCAGTCAACACACTGGAGGGACGGGATGCCATCCAGAGGGACCTGGACAGGCTTGAGAGGTGGGCCCGTGTGAACTCCATGAAGTGCAACAAGGCCAAGTGCAAGGTCCTGCACATGGACTGAGGGAATCCCAAACACAAATACAGGCTGGGCAGAGAATGGATTGAGAGCAGCCCTGAGGAGAAGGACTTGGGGGTGTTGGTTGATGAGAAGCTCAACATGAGCCAGCAATGTGTGATCGCAGCCAAGAAAGCCAATCCTATCCTGGGCTGCATCAAAAGAAGTGTTTCCAGCAGGTCAAGGGAGGTGATTCTGCCCCTCTACTCTGCTCTGGGGAGACCCCACCTGGAGTACTGCATCCAGCTCTGGAGCCCCCAACATAAGGACATGGGTCTGTTTGAGCGAGTTCAGAGGAGGGCCACAAAGATGATCAGAGGGCTGGAGCACCTCTCCCATGAAGACCGGCTGAAATAGATGGAGCTGTTCAGCCTGGAGAACAGAAGGATCCAGGGAGATCTAATAGCGGCATTCCAGTATCGGAAGGGGACCTACAGGAAGGCTGGAGAGGGACTTTTTACAAAGGCATGTAGTGATAGGACAAGGGGTAATGGCTTTAAACTGGAAGAGGGTAGATTTAAAATAGATATTAGGAAGAAATTCTTCACTGTGAGGGTGGTGAGGCACAGGAACAGGTTGCCCAGAGAAGCTGTGGATGCCCCATCCCTGGAGGTGTTCAAGGTCAGGTTGGATGGGGCTTTGAGCAACCTGGTCTAATGGGAGGTGTCCCTGCCTGTGGCAGGGTTGGTTGGAACTAGATGATCTTTAAGGTCCCTTTCAACCTAAACCATTCTATGATTCTATAAAAAGGAGTTCTTTAGTATGATCTTCCACCAGCCCACAGCTAAAGAAAATGGAACTCAGCACAAGAGGAGCAGATATACATTTCTGAGGGACTGTAACTACTACAAGTCTTTATACTAAAAAAAAACCAACCCCCAACCCAACCAAGTAAAATCGCCCTTACTAAGAAAAGCAGCTCATGTGTCTTTGCAGCCCCTTGTCAGAGTTTCTGTTACACCCTCACCCCTTCATCCTGGTCCTCTGTTCATCCATATGATGCTCAGGTCATCCAAACCTGTCTGGAGTGGCATACCTGTGTTTTCTTTGCATGGAAAGCAAGTACTGGAGGGAAAAGCAATCGAGTTTCAGCAAGGCCAAGGCACACACTTGAGATGGGGATCAGACAAAGTCTAGACAGATTCTTTAACTGTTTTTTTGTTGGTTTTTTTTAAGATTCTTTAATACTAACCATTTGGTCCTCATAAAACATCCAAAATATTGTATTAATATTCTTTGGGTGAAGCATCAAAAAAAATCTCTGCTTCGGAGTCCGATGTTCTGTTCTTAGTCTGTGATTGTAATATATTCAACATCTTCTCCTGTTTCTTATATTATTTAAATGCAAATATTAAAAACATCCAAGAAGACTAATTGGAAAAATATATGTCTGAAAAAACGTTTTTAACTCATTTGAAGGAGGACTGAGAGTAATGTTATGTGTACTTATTTATAAGACTTTAGCAAATGAAGGACTTTCAGATGGTGGCTCTCTTTCACATCCTTCATTGTCTTGTATAAACTATCTTGCACTTTAGAAGGGACCAAAGTTCCCAGAGCTGGACTCATGCAGTGTGATGGGAGTCTCTGTGCCACACACAACTGCTGTTGGCCACCTTCCCCGTACATATCAGACAACAGTCTCACAATAACGCGGAAAGCAGTAAAGCTGATCAGTGGAGCTTTGCTCAGCTGTTTTAACAATGCTGCCTTTAAATCCTGCACTGTTAAAAGTGATGTATTAAAAAAGGCTCTATGAAGACAAGCCTAAAAGATAATGGCTTGGATAAAGGGTCAATAGTTACAAAGATTTTGAGAGACATGAGTCTAAGTCTGGAATTTATACACATTCCTGGTATTTTCCCATCTCAATGGCACGGTAAAGCTGCTTAAATAGAACAGAGTGGGGGAAATCAGCCACACCAGATGATTCATGTATGCTTCTGCCTCCACTCAACTCATATTTTAAACAACATCTCATTGAAGTTTATAATGAAATGCTTATATATTTTTCTTTATAGTATTGGTAAGCAATGGTCCCTTTGTCTATAGTCTGTCTCATAAATATAAAGTCAACTGTTATTTCAAGTTGTGTTAGATCTAGATATAGGAGACCTTTGTTAACCTAAATAGTTTTAAATTCTCCTAGTTATTACTAATTTTCTTAGAACCCTACAGTTAAATTTACATTGGCAAGTTCATAGATTGCTCTTTGCCAAGAGAAAACTCGTATGGAAAAAGACGTTTCACATCCATGTAGCTGATTAATATGTCTGATAAAGCCATTGAATAATATGTTATCTTTGAAATATTTATGTTTTTACTCTGTGAGTAATAGTAAAGTTAGGTAGTTTTAGCAGCAAACCTCTTTAGGAAATTGGAGGTGCAGAATCAAAATGTTTTCTACTGTCATTTGTTCTATATTCTTCTCCTCTCTTCAAACATCCAGGATACCAAAATGCAGCTGTCTTGGTCTTTGTTCTCCTTTGAATTTTCCAACTTAAAATGTTTCACATTTATTACAATCACTGTACTTTTCATTTGGGAAAACTGATTTTCCCAAGCCTTTTTATATTCTGTTAGAATCATGCAGAACTGTATGATTGTGGAAATCATGTTACTGTAGAAATTCAAAAGGATATTTTTAAGACGCTTCAATGAACACCCCACATACACATGTAGAAAACAGCAAAAATGAAGGACTATTAATAAAATTTGTGCCAGGCCCCAGGTGAGAGCTAACAGTAATCACACAATCATTCTCTATGTGGATATTTTCTGTCTATTCATGTCTTATGATAAAATTAAAAAATCAAAAGAAGAATCAACCAGAGGGTTTCACACTGTAAAAGACAGTTAGAAAGATGAGGATCTAGTAAATTTTCTGCATCTCTAGTTTTTAAAAGGTTTCTTTACAGCTGAAGTGTAGATCAGAAACAAACATGATTAAAAAATAGGATCTGAAAACAGCTGTAAACTTGTAACATGATGAGGGACCTCATTTGGAGACAACCTAAGACAGGCTGTACACAGGATGTCTGGCATAGATGTGATGAGCCCACCCTGTTGGACACTTGCAGCATCTGTTGGACATTTAAGCCCAGCAGGCTCGACTTACCAAACTGCAGCACACTGAGCAGTGATCCACAGGGTGACTACGTTTTGTGCTTTCAGTAGAACAGGACACATGCAATGACCACCTCTGCAATTTCTGAATGTCAAACAGTCTAATCAGAGCCATTATTTTGAGTGGTGCATCAAACACTTATCTTGAACAAACACATTTCATCTAAATGGAGCAGTAAGAGGCTAACATACCATTAGTCCCTATAATAAATCAGGATGTAGAATGATGAGTCCCAGACTTGAGCTGGAGAAGGCTCTGACTTTCAAGTGCTTTAACTTTCATTCTCAGACTTCTTCCATGTATCGTTCCACAAAAACTTGTTATGAAAGTGGGGCAGTTGACACATAATTGGGGAATTCATCAAATGCATCTCATTGTCAAGGAGTTTTTCTTGATAACCCTCAGTTTTATCTCCATGTAGATACAGAAATAGCTCTGCACTTCTTTGATATTTACATTATAAGGTTATTTATGAACTATAGAACTGTCTGCCATTGTTCAAATACATACGATTTAATCAGCATTTCAAGACATGGGCTCATTGTTTCCACAGAACAAGCATTACTTTTACAGTCAAATATAGTACTGATAGAAATTGTTCAAATATCAGTGACTAACTCCATCATCAGTTCACATTCTGGTAAAAGCATTATAAACTTTATTTATATATACTTATTTTTCAGTCAGTCCTTGCAGACCAGATACCACATTCCTTTGTTAGTTCCTACCTGGCCAGAGTATATATTTTTTCTTTTTAACCACTTTTCATGAGCAGATTCCTTTGGTTCCTTTGGGATATACTGGAGGACATTAGAAATATGGGTAATAGCTATACATACCACTATGCCTGAATAAGTGAAGGGTACTGCTAATTCTCCTGTTAAGACATTCACAGCTTTAACTGAAATGCAGTTTACATAACAGACACAGCTCACTTACCCACCTCAGTCAATGGTTTGCAGTATACTTTTGTGATTTCTCGTTAGCTAGCAGGTCTGCCTTCTGCCACAAACTGACTTACATTCCTTCCATCTGTTGCAAACCCAATTTAATTATCAGTCACTACTATGAACACAACAACAAATACTGTTGTGCATGGAAAGTCTGCCCTTTTCCCCATTGTCAGAATTTCTGTGAGGTAGTGTTTTCCAGTAAAGTTTTCATAACATCTTAATTCAAAAGATCTATTTCTGCATATATCATGTTTTTATTAATATTAGGTTCTAGATCCAGTAAGATCTATCAGTAATTAAAATGAAATCATAGTTTCATACCGATTTATCAGTTTAATTTTTTATTTGAATGCTTGCAAAATGAAACATTTCTTTGGAATCTTTCTACAACTGTAATTAAGTTACAGATTTTGCAATTACTCAATACTGATATGTTGCATGCATCACAGCATTGTCAGTTATTAGAACTATCTGAACTAAAAAAGCAAATAGAAATGAGAGATCATTAAAAAAACTAATTATTACTAAACTAAAAGAAAATTAACTAAAACCCAACAATCAAGACATATGGAAAAATAAAACAGAACATTTAAACAAAACATAAAATTATATGAAGTACTGAAGAATCATTACATTTAATGGGAAAAGAAATAATCTCAAACTGAATTCTAATCTCCATTAAATGATTACCACTCCTAAGAATCAAGAAGGAAAATCTCAGTTGTGTAGAAAGAATGCTGATAGTTCATTTGTAGTCTAGTTAATTTATATGATAATGGTGTTTAAAATTATTTTTACATATACCAGCAACAATTTAAAAAACACAAAGAAAAAGCTTTTTTTCCCATTAAAAATTGGAAATTTTGAAATTAAATGTGAAAATCAGAGAATCACAGTACTAGAGGGGTTGGAAGGGACCTCCAGAGATCAACAAGTCCAACCCTCCTGCCAGAATAGGTTCACCTCAAGCAGGTTGGACAGGATCATGTCCAGGCAGGTCTTTAACATCTCCAGAGAAGGAGACTCCCCAACCTCTCTGGGCAGCCTGTTCCAGTGCTCTGGCACCCTCAAAGGAAAGAAGTTTTTCCTCATGTTCAGATGGAATTTCCTGTGTTCCAGTTTGTGTCCATTGCCCTTTGTCCTGTCGCTGGGCACCACTGAAAACAGCCTGGCCCCATCCTCTTGACACCTGTCCTTTAGATGCTTATAAGCATTGATGAGATCCCCTCTCAGTCTTGCCTTTTCCACGCTAAACAGATCCAAGTCTCTCAGCCCTTTCTCATGAGAGAGGTGCTTCATTCCCTTGATCATCTTTGTAGCCCTCCACTGGACTCTCTCCAGTAGTTCCTTGTCTCTTTTGAACTGGAGAGCCCAGAACTGGACACAGTACTCTAGATGTGGCCTCACCAAGGCAGAGTAGAGGGGAAGGATGACCTCCCTCTGGTGCTGGCCACACTCTTTTTAATGCACCATAGGATTCCATTGGCCTTCTTGGCCATCAAGACACATTGTTGGCTCATAGTCAACTTCTCCACCAGGACTCCCAAGTCCCTCTTTGCAGAGGTGCTTTCCAGCAGCTCAACCCCTAACCTGTACTGGTGCATGGCGTTACTCCTCCCCAGGGTGCATGGCCCTGCACTTGCCCTTGTTGAACTTCATAAGGTTCCTCTCTGCCCAAATATCTAGCCTGGCCAGGTCTCGCTGAATGGCAGCACAACCTTCTGGCATATCAGCCAATATTAAAACTGTTTTTAATTGTCAGGGATTTTTTTGTGAACATCTGGTGCTGGTTGCCAGCTGGAATAATTTTTTTTTTTTTCTCGTATCAACCCGTACTATTTGTATAGGGTTTATGTGCTAAGGTTTTGGTAGCAAGGGGGGTGGCTGCAGTGGTGTCTTCTCACGGAAGACACCAGGAGCTATCCCCCATGTCAGACAGAACCAGTTCCATCCGACTCCAAGACGGACTCACTGTTGCCCAAAGCTCAACCCATCAGTGATTTTGGTAGTGCCTCTGTGCTAACATATTTAAGAAAGGGTAAAAAAAAACTGTGCAGCGGTTGTGAAAGGGGTGAGAAAATGTAAGAGAAACAACTATACCAACACCAAGGTCAGTGAAGAAGGAGAGGGTGATGGCAGTCCAGGTGCAGAGGTTCCCCTGCAGCTCTTGGAGAAGATCGCTGTGAAGCAGATTGTCCCTCTGCAGCCCATGGAGAACCATGCCAGAGTAGATATGCACACTGCAGCCCATAGAGGTCCCCATGCTGAAGCAGGGTCCTGGTGGGAGCTGCAGCCCATGGAGAGGAGCCAATGAAAGATCAAGTTTTCTCGCAGGACCTGTGGTTCATGGGGGACCCACACTGGAGTTATCTGTTCCTGAAGGACTGTACCCTCTGGAAAGGACCCATTCTGGAACAGATCTTGAGGAACTGCAGCCCATGGGAAGAATTCATGCTGGAGACAGTTGTGAAGGACTGTACCCTGTGGGAGGGACCCCATGCTGGGGAAGAGCATGAGGAGAAAGGAGTGGCAGAGATGAAGCCACAGATGAAGTGTTATGGACTGACTGCAACCCCCGTTCCCCATCCCCCTGAGACATTCTGGAGGAGGAGGTAGAAGAGTTAGAAGGAGTGTTGAGCCTGGGAATAAGGGAGGGGTGGGGAGAAGGTATTTTTAGTTTTGTTCTTATTTCTTACTATCCTACTCTGTTATTAACTGGCAATTAGTTAAATTAATTTCCCTAAGTTGCATCTGTTTTGCCTGTGATGGCAACTGATAAATGATCTGCCTGTCCTCATCTTGACCCATGAGCTTTTCCATTGTATTCTCTTCTCCTGTCCTGTTGAAGAGAGGAGTGATATAGTGTCTTGGTGGGCACCTGGCAGCACCAAGGTGAATCCACCACACTACCTCTGTATAGTAATTTCTGAAAGTAATTCCCATAATCAATGTGAGTTTTATGTTTAATTTCACAAAATGCATCCTTGTTTCTGTTTGTTGTTACTGACAAGAAAGTCTTTCAATCTTACTTCCTCAAAACGTTCTTAATATACAGCAGGACATCAGTGTTATCCCTAATTGATAAAGCTATCTGACATTATCTTTTAGACCCTGCTTTGCTTTATCATTGGACCAAACTTCATTTGGTGGGGAATGTCCCATGTTAGCGCTCTTTACACAACCACTTTTTTCTTTCTGAAAAATGTCACCTGACATGGTCCAAACTTTGGCCAGGTGAATGTATTGTCTTGGCCTTGTTCAACATTCTGGAAGTCCTTCCTCTGCAATGCTCATAATCCTGCATTTTGGGGTCCCTGAGCTGGGTCAGATGTGAGTGCTAGCAATGATTGTAGGGTATCGTGTGATATTGTTGGACAAAAGCTGGAAGAAGGAGGTAGGTGAACTCAATATAAAGATGGAAGATGGAGATTGGAGAATGTGACTGGATATCTGTGGTTGAGGGAAGGGAGAAGCAGATCAGATGGGGAGCCAGGACTGGTGTTAGGATAACGAGGGAAAAGTAGCCAGGGCTAGGAATGATGATTGTTTTGGAGCTAAGCAAGAGGCCTGGGGCTGAAGGTTGTTGTGGAAGGTCATGGATGCATCTGAGTATTTTAGTTTAGATATTAGTACTGGCAATCAGTTTAGCACCGGATCAAGAATGTACTTTAGAAAGAAATCTCCTGGTGGTCCCTGCTACTGTGTTCTGGTTCACATGGTACAATACACTTTGTAGATTCCTTTCAGATTAAACTGGGAAATGCACTACAGAATTTCAGTTACTGTACTTCTGCCTATGCAGAAATACTTCTGCCTATGCAGAAGACTTTTGGCCCAGTAGGCTATCTGTAGCCCTCAAGCCTAAGGAGAAAGGTGGTTTGCATTCACGTTGGCCTGAAGACTGTGTACTCACTATGAATAACATTTTGCCTGGATCGTCTCTGGATTCCATACTTTAAGTCCTAGTAATTACTTCTGGGTGAGAGCATGAAATAATGTGAGAGTTTGCCAGAATGATGTTTTTATAGTATCCCCGTGAGAATGTGTGGTGCATATGCTAAATGCTTATGCACGTGAGAGGGCAAGGCCAGCAGAGATATGAGGATTGTCCTGGGCAGAGGAAGCTAAACCTGGTGTAACTAATGTTCATATTACCTGGCTGCAACATGCCCTGTTGTGCACTGCTCTATCACTTGTAGCTGGGTTTCCTCTGGAAGAAAGCTGGTTGGGTCATTCCAGCAAAAGAAGTGAGCTGACACATACGCAATGTAGATAAATGGGGGGGCAGATCTAGGAGCAGTTGCCAGACCTGGAAGGTGACTATTTGCCAAACACAGATGCATCCCAAGGCCAGGATGTGAAGAAGCTGGATACATGACAGGGGACCGAGAAGGACGGTGAGGGAGTGAGGGGACTGAGGCGACTGGGACAGCATCTGTACAGAACGAACAAGGAAGAAGCAACAAATCTTTGGGGAAAAGTCAAGGAATCAGAAACATTCATAAAGTTTCTGTAATGCCTTTCTTCATTTTCATGTTATTTTATTATTCACTTTCTAATTTATTTGCCTTCTTTATGACCTGAACTACTGCAGCCCTTTCAGTTTCTCTGTCTATGAAGTGTTTTCCAGGTCTCTCTGTTTGAACATGCTCAAACACCACAGGCACATGAATGGGTTAGTCTGAAGAAAGTCTATTTGGCTTACTACTAAATGATTTTGCATCACCTCCAAGAGTCAAATATATCCTTGGATTTTCAGTACTCACCTTTCAAAGCAAAATCTTTCCATCTTCTCTGCTTTAAAATGCAAAGTCTAATTTTTTTTTTTTTCCCTTTTGAAGTGACTTGTCCACGTTTATGCCTCAGGCTTCACCTCTCCATTCATTTATCGACAACCTGATCTTTCAAGTTTTTAGATTGCCTTTACTGGCAAGCTCAAGACAGGAACAAAAAAGACTTGGCATCCACTGAGAATGAACTGCTTTCCTGCCTCTGATCCAGAGTAGGGCAAAAATATGCCAATGGTGTGCTTGCTGGTATGAAAAGCTTACTCCACCTAGGACATCCCCAGATAAGTCTGTCAGAATACAAGCCTTAATAGCAACTGATATGCATATTAGCTGATTCTTGAGCAAACTTCAGTTGAAAGAAACATTTCTATGATCAGTGTTTCAGCAAATAATACCTTTGAAGCTATATGTGATGTGATGCTGACATTTGGAAACTCATCCCTCATCGTTGTTTGAATGAGTGGAGAAAGACACTTTAAACTTATTTATAAAAGTCAGGGAAAAGGACATGCAGGTGGGATATTAGAAAGCAGCGTGAGGCAGTGAGGTGATCAGAATTCAGTTGTCAATATTTGAGTTTCTTTTGAGGCATTTGAAAATTCAGTGAAATTCCTACTTGCAATCAGTCAAACTCTTCTGGAAAGTAGATATGGAAAGGGCACCTCTTCTTTCTGAGAGAAAATACTTTTCTTTTGTATTGGTCTTGTCTGACCTGATTTCTATATTTGACAACTCTTTGGCTTTTGGCTCTGAGGGGGTTGCATTTTGAAAGGAGAGAGGTGTACAGCTTTGCAGCGCTCTTTCAAGCTGTATGGATAGATTTCAGCTACCTTAGCTATCACTCTGGCAGATCTATACTTCGTCCCGAGAACTTCCACTGAGAACCATGATTGGATTTTCTAATACAGGCTTTGAAATGTCTATGTATTGCACCATATGGCCTTTATTTGTGGGTTTGTGTAATAAAATGCTTTTAAAAACCACAAAATACAATTATAATTACTCATTTTTAATTTTATTTTTAATTTTAAACATTAGTAGAGATCAATTTTTTTAGGCTTGAATAGCTTTTTGGCACAATTACGGTATTTCTGTAAGTGATGACATTGCATGTTGCAAACTGGCTGTGCCGTGCTGACACCAGCAAGTCCAAATGCCAGCCAATACTATACACAGTAGTAGCCCTGGGACAAGGATAGCAAATGAGCATGTATCTAATTAAAGTTCTGCGATAGGATTAATCAGTTGACATTTTGCCACATAAATCAATAGCTGGATTTTCCTTCCACCAGAAAGCCTCCTTTTCACAGAGGAAGCTATTCATTCTGAGCTAGAAAGTCGATGTTTTAGGCAGATGATTGATTCGCCCTACATTTTATGCATTCAGATTCAAAATATAAACAACAGATGGCTTTCTCTACAGTCCTAAACCTAGATTTGATTGGTGTAATCCACTCAACACTGCTGGAATTCAAACTCTGTAAACTTAGAATGACCTATGGATCTCTCTTCTACCCCATCTCAAATGTAACCTGTACAGTTTAGCAGGTACAATATCAAGTGATTTAGACCTCCAAGAGGAGTACGGTAAGACAAGGACTATTCTGTCACTCTTAATAGCTGTCACGACACTGAAGCAATGGGCGACGTAACCTCACACTGGGTAGAACCTCATTAAGAATGACCAGAAGAAACCAGGCTGCTCTCCAGATTACAGCCTTCATCAGCTGGACCCTCCAATTAGTGCATGTTACTCAGAGCTGTTACTTGTTTGAATGGACACTCTTGGGCTGGGGCTGAGAGGATTTGGATTTTAATTAGGTAATTATAAATCCCTAATTATAGGGCAATAATCTTTCCAATATCTCTTCTTAACTTTGGCGCCAACTAGACCAGATTACTTGGATTTATCCTCATCCTTGAGGAGAATGAGATTTTTCTTCCAGAGTTGTTGTCTGTAGATCATGAGTGATTTGGTGTAAAGATTACTTGTATTTTGTTAAGCTGCTTAAACTAGGCATTAAGGTTCTTTTTTTTTAATTTGTAAATAGTGAACTATTATAAAGTGCTAGCTGAATCTGAATCTGCGCAACAGCAATACCAAAATTTGTAGGAATATTAACATCCATGCATAGTAACATGATTGTTCCATGTAGAATGTAGAATTTCACAAAATTCAATAAAAAGCTATTGTAAACAGGACAAGTTATATATATAATTGAAATATCTTGCCATTTCTTTAATGCAAGTGGACACTAGTGAAAGATAGCAGACAGTTACTTAGGGAAACTACTCACAGGATCAGTTTAGCTTCAGAAGTCAGTTAAATCCAGAACTTCATCACTGAAAATTTTTAAAAATACCAATTTCACCCCAAAATTGAGTTTAAGGAGTGTCAAAGCTACTTAAGAATCAGAGAAAAATTCAGAGAATAATTATGGAAACAAAAGGGAGAGGTCAGAGGGATTTTAAAAATAATATTAAGGATTACTCCTTAGAAAAAGTGACTTAAATTAAAGAGAACTCACATTGAACAATTGGGCTAAATAATCCTAAAATTAAATTAAATGTTTAGTTTTGCCTCACATTAACTATATATATTTTTGTTTGCATAAAAACTTGAAATATTTGTTTGGTTTTGAAAAACCTTTTGTGTATGTGTGTGTCCAGATTTATTCTTCAACCAATAGCTGAAAACGCCATGATCTGGCTTGGTGAATACTTTCTGATGCAAACCTGACATTGTTCCTGCTGTAGCATACAATAGCTTTAAATTTATGCACATTTATATGCCAAGGCCTCTGTGTCAATCTCTATGGCTAATCTGAGGCCTTGTCTGATTTCAGCATTAATACAACCCACCAGATTATGCTTTTTAATTTTACATTAACATTTTATTCTGCAGCATTCTTAGAAGAACTCTAACACAAAAATAATGTCTGGATAGGTGCAGTCTACATGCCTCATTTTTTGCAATTACGTTCATTGACATGAATGGTGTGACATATGATGAATTATTTTGAATCCTTCTCTATAAAATCTTTTTTTCTTTTTTTTTTCCAAAACCAGAAATTTCTTTTAAATAGGCGGCCAAGATTATCAAGTGTTAAAATTCTTTTGAAACTATTCTGATATCCATCCTGACACCCAGCTTATGGTAGCCAAGGAGATGGCCTATATTCACAAGATGCAAAATCCACAACAGTTCTCACCGAATTACTAAATGTGTTATGTGCAAGGTTGTTTCCTGATCATTTCAGAAGCTTACTTTTTTTTTCTTTTTTTTTTTAATCAGTTTTGGACACACTTTCCTCTCTGGTTAACCTACCTCTTACAGGATGAAAAAGGCATTGTCCTCTGCTGGAAGAGTTATGTGATGAGGAAACCACTTCTGCAGGAGACAAGCTTGTGGGCAATTTTCTCCCTGGGTACAGAGCAAAGAAAAAGCTTTCTGTAAAGAAGAATTTAAAATAGAGTTTTCATTAATCATTGTTTGCTGGACATGCCAAGGAAAGCTAAATTAAGGAAGACATCCTTTCACTTAGTTAGGGAAAACCGCAGTTCATAATTCTTTCAGAAACACACAATGGCAAACTTTGTACTATTTAGAAACTGAAAGCCAAACCAGATTAGATTAAAAACTGGCTAGCTATATTTTATAATTCTCCAGGAAGGGCTTTTTATGAGAATTGGAGGGAAAAAAACTTAACTGCAGTAGAACTGATCAGGAATTTTAGACTACGTGGACTTTCATTGGAAAAGATTAATGTTCAAAACCTAAGTTTATATAGAAAAGGGAAGGTTTGGAAAGAATTACTTTTGGAAAGTTTCACAGTGTCAAAAAGAGATTTCAGGCTTTATTAGAATTAGATGAAAACTGCAAAGATCAAGAGCCTGGCTGATGTCCCACAGTCCTGAGGCACAGGAAAACAGGCTTCCAGTGTAAAACATGTATGACATGAAACATCAACACAGATCTGCTATATTCCAGGTGAATGTCCTTTGGTCTTCAAGGAATTGATAATACTGAAGTTTTGCATCTGGGCTACTATGCTTTGTTTCTGAGTGAGCAAGTATTGCATAATTATTCACATGATGATTAAGAGACAAAGTAGTTTCTACATGAAGAAAATCTTCTAAGATGTCATAACTCCTTTGTGGTAAAAATGATGCAGGGGGGTTCGAACTAAATGATCTTTAAGGTCCCTTCCAACCCACACCATTCTATGATTCTGTGCAAGGGTACATATTCCATGTTTTTCTTGCTCAGATAATGTTTTTACAAGCTAAATCAACTCCCAGTAGGAGAATTACACAGCTGCTGCTCAATACGCTGGTGGTGGGACATGGTGGTGGGGAAGCTGAGAAGTAGTTCCCTGCTCCAAGAAGGCCAGAACAGTAACTTTCTCTCTGCTGTTTCATAAAATGAGAAGGAGGTAACCTAATTAATCAAATCATTATCATTATTAACTATTAGTAATAGTATAACTATTACTTATTAGAGTTGTTAACTATATCCAAGGCAGCTCTAAACTATCGTACTTCACTAGCTTATATCTTCCTACAATAAACTGGACTTTCACCATTCCTGCCACTTTGTTTATCTGGGAAATTGTTTATTTCTATGTTTATGCTGGAAAGTTTGAAATGCAAGAAGGATGAACACAGTTGTCTGAGGGAAAGACGTTTACCAAAATTAGCCCAAAATAAAACCCAGGTCCGAAGGATTACATCCTGAGAAGTTATGTTTCATTTACACCCAGATCTGGAATCAAACTTTACAGATGGTCCTGGAGGAATTAATTATAAAACCCTCAATGATGAATTAAAAGCCCTCAAATTAGGTTGTTTTTTTTTTAAAAAAAATTTGAATCAATATTATAGAAATGCAATCATAAGTCTTAGAAATTTTCAAAGCATAATAAAACCATGAAATAAACTTAACCTATGTTTTTATTAATAATCTTCAAATTTACTGTTATTTTACTTACATTTGAACTTCATAGTCATCATCTGAATCAGAAACAGGTATTCAAGAAGGACTGTCAAGACATGAAAAAATAAATGAATCCCATCATTATTAAATTATGATGATTCATTATAATTTTTTATTAACTCATCCCTTAACTCCAACCTTTAGTATTGTTCTATGAATTGGAATAAAATTCTGAAAAACTTAGAAATTATCTGTTACTAGCTTTTTACTTGAAGTTACGCAAAGCCTGAACCCAATTTTATTTTCATTGGATATGTTTTGTTCATTCATGGCTATAGCTAAAAATTTGAGAAGATGCAAATCTATACGGATGAGAAACTAAGGGGTCAGACACTTGCAATTTCATTACTCAGCTTCAGAAACACTGTACACCTCTAATTACTTTCCTCTAAACGTTCTTGCTTGGCAAACAGAGTAAGTCTTAGTCTGACAGTCCCTTACACTGAATGGGTCAAGTGTAAAAATTGCATCATTACATCCACAGTGGTATTACAGTGTAAAAGAAAAACCATTTGAATTGAACTGTTGCTACAAAGGGGAAAAACAAGGGCTTTGAGCAAGCCCTTTTTTAGTGCTCAAATAGAAGCAAGTTAAATACATGCTGAGAGTAATACCAACTCTATTTTGAACTTAACTGTGGTAGTCGATCAGCCAGTTGGAAAGAAAAGGGCAGTTATTATCAGAGAGGAATATTAGCAGAAATAAAGTGATAAGAGCTGTGAGCGCTGTGAGTTACAGATGGTGACATAAGTTAGGTCCTGCAGAACTACAATCCAGGGAACATAAAAATGTTTGTATATGCCATGAAAAAAACACCTCCATGATTTTTAGAGTCATCACAAACATTAATGCCAAGAGCCATCTTTTGTAGATGTTTTCAGTATTAAGAGGTTGAAGAAAGACCAATTATTTTGAAAAGGTTTTCTTCCATAGTCCTTCACTGACTGTCTTTGTGAGCTCATTTGGATGCGTAGCTGTAGTTTTACAGATGATTTTGGACGTATTGGCTGAAGGATGTTGCATTCTGGTATGCACAGGTTTAAGTCTGCTGGATTTAAATAGTTTTTTCATTGTTGGGGCATATTTTTGGTGTCTGTAGACAGGCAATGGCAGGATTTGCTAATATAGAAACTAAGAAATGATCCTGAAAGATCTTAAGATAGGACTTTCATCATGCAGATTGCACCCTTTACTAGGAAATCATGATCTTCCAAGTTCTTTTAGGCATTATGGTAAGCATTGGATTTCTTTGTGGAATCACTCAACAGCCAAACCACAGACGTTTGCTTTAAATTCCACTGAAGCTAGTTCACAGCACTGAATCTGGTCTCAAATTGGACCTAGATATAATCGACATAATTAAAAGTTGAATTCATAAGCAAGGGGCAGAACATAACAAATAAAGGCCAGAAAAACCAAGATGACGGAATAAAAACAGTCTGTTCTCAGTGTAGCAGCCTTGGTTCTGCAGTTCTTTTCCTACTGGTTTATATCATCCAGCTCCTGGGAAATCAGGTGCTTCCTGCCCGCTGAAGATCATTAACACTCTGAAAACAAACACATGGCTTTCTGTAGATTCTTGTAAGCATAATGTTAAGGTTCTTGCTTTATGGGAATACATTTTGATTTAACCTCAGAAAGGCAGGAGCTTCAATGTGTCTTTTTAGCTTAAAAGAGACAAATACTTAGTTTATATCAGGTCATAAAGAAATCAAGATAAGACAGAAAAGAAGAGAGACAAGAATTAAATCAATCTCATCTAACTTTGGACATCTGTAGTGGGAGACTTTTATATCTAAGCTAATAACTTCCCCAGGCTCCTTTTATCATAAATGGAGAGGAAATAGGTACTTTTGGTTCTCTAAACAATTAGCTCAGATGTCAAGGTTTATAGTGTAAATGTTTACATTTATTCAGGTGAATCCCACTCTCAATTACTATAACATATAGCCCTTAAGTTATGATGTCATGCCCTTAAGCCTGAATTGATTTCTGTGGCTTCAAATCAGCAATGTACTTCAGAAATGTCCTACTTTTAAGCATCTAAATAGTCCTATTGAAGTCAGTGGGATATTCATATATTAAAAATATGCTTCAGCACTTTGCTGAATCAAGGCCTACGTGAGTAATGTGCCACATGTGTTTTTTCTTGCAATAATTCTGTTACATCACTTTACCTTTAGGCAGTAATTTCACTGTACAGTGGAATTAATGTTTTCAGAAAGGTCCCTTAAATTTTTAAGATTTTGGCATTTTTAGAACAGATGCTAATAAATTAGTAAGGCTTGTATTCTTTCCTATGCTTCATAATAGCTCTAAAATCTAATAAAATATAATTAAATGTTTTGGCTACTGCATTAATTGAACACTAAAGCTGTTTCCATCTCTTAGTAAGGGTTCCAAATATAATTAGAGACACACTAACTTTTTTTTCATGTAAAAAAGATGACCCCAAACAGTAACACCAGTTACCAAAGTAGTAAAGATCCTTTCAACCATTTGAGTTAGACAGCTCAACATATCCATCACTCATTCATGTAATTTCTAATCCTTAAAAGCAGGGATGACCCTCATGAGTTCTGAGTGTATCTAAATTTTTTAATCGTTTTATAACTGTCCTTCATATACAATTTGTATGATGTCATTGAAGAGACCATATCTTAAACTGTAGATTTTTTGCATGGATCAGTCTCCCAGTTCTGCTGAAAGAAGAAGGTTTGGTTATAGTGAACTGGAACCTGAAGTGGTAAATCATGAAGAAGGAAATCCTGCCTCAGAGGTGTTTGATGCTCTGTTTTGATCTCGGTGAACATCCGAGCACAGTACAATATTCTGGGCTCAGCGGCATCCCTGGGCCCTTGGATCAGGATGGAGGAGTACTGCCAAGAACAGGTCATCCCAGCCCCACTGCTGCAAAGGAGGTGGAAGATGTTCTGTTGGATGCAAATTTAATGCAAGCCTTAGATTTCTGACAAATTCCCAACATGGCCTTTGGTAGGGCAAAACTTGGCCTCTTCTTCAACCGGTAAAAAACACCGTAATCCTGGTAGTTAATTTCTGTATCAGTCAGCTGCTCAGTATATTGAGATCTTCCCAAACAGGCCTCGCTGTAAACTATTTTTATACCAAGATATCCTGTGGCAGTCATTATAAAAATAAATGAACTAGTGACATTAAGCTGAAAGGTAAGCAAAGGTGCTGAGTGTTAAACATATTAAGAGAGGGGGAAAAAATCTGTTAATCGTTTTATTAATGTTTTCTTTTCTGCAGAAATCCTTGAAAATGCTTGTAATTTTTTGCAGCTGACAGGCTGCTGATCTTGGAGAAAGAAGAGCTTTTTGAGTCCCTTAACTCCAAGTCACAGTTGTTCCTTGTTTTGACTATTGGAGAATTAGGTCAATAACCACCGAAATAGTAAGTGCCTATGCTCTTATAATTTAAGCATAAGAAGGTCTGCATCTGAGAAAAATTACAGTCAAACAAATACTACATTGAAACACAAGCTTAAGGAGTTACACTGACTCTGTGTAAGAGACTGTCAAGTCATTTTGCTCCCATATGGATTTTTATAACGCTGTTACTTCACTTGCTTCAGCAGAGTTAGTCCCTATTTGAAGGATTCCCCTCTTTCACACACATTAAGTGGTACTTGAGCATTCCCAGGCTCATGGGAAGCGGCAGCCAGGGGTGAGGCTTTGGGTCTGTGATCTGCTCTGGTCTTTTACAGTGCCCGTGATAAAGTCCATGAGGTCAAGTCCCTGCTGGTCCACTCTGTCGAGCACTAGTGTTGTCTTGAGGACTGTCATGCTGGCACCTTTTTGAAACTCCGGTGGGGAACCTCCCACTTGGAGGGACATCTCTGATGCAGGTCTCCAAGCAGACTGGATATTCCCCACTTTGGGTATGTATGCAACTACCTTCCACAACCTCCTGGTGCTCAAGTCCACCAACACATCTCCAGCAAGATGGGTTGCAGACCAGCAGTATTCTCAGCTAAACCAGCCTGCTCCCATGACCTTACTCACTGTTCAGAGCACATGGGGCACTGGGTTGTCCTGACCAACCCTGCTGCCCACACCACAACATGGCACCTGCAGAGGGGAATGCCAGCTCTTCCTAGGGAAGGGATGTGTTTCAGAGCACAAGTGGAGACAGGAGCACATTCCCTCTGCAAGAATGACCAGAAAGTTATCCAGGGACACTATTCCTACCAAATCCCAGGGGCTTTTTGGCTTTCCTAAACAGTGCACCGAAGCACCTGAGGTTCCTGCTGTAGCCAGCCACCAAGACGGGGCTTGACCCAGGTCTGACTAGCAGTTGGCTTTATATGATCTGCAAGTAACAAGAGCCATTCACCATTTTGCATGGTCATACAGCTCTCCAGCACTGAGTCGTCTCCCCTTGCTCAGCTGCATTTTACCCCCTCCCTTCCCTTCCCTTTCCAAGGCAGTGAAATGTGTATTGACAGCTCAAAAGTAAGAGAATTTATATTTCCCTTCCCACCAAGAGCCATTGCTTGACAGAACAAGCAATTGCATCTAATATTCTCACAATAAAAATGAATTTGATAAATTTAGGTTATATTTTAAAATACTTTGGTTCTTGTTATGATTTTTTTTTTTTTTAAATTTATATCTTACTAAATACATCTCCAGTTTTGGCAGAGTGTTTTTGCTGAAGTGCTAGGCAGGCTGAGGTTTCTGTATGAAAACACCTATGACATTTTTCACTGTCTAATGTTTTACGCTGACAGAATCATTCTGGCAGCTTTTTTCTGTGGACCGACTCATTCCAGAGACACTGAAACAACAGACTCCAGGGTTTCAGGTTACAGAAGTCTGGAAGAGCCCTATCACACAAACAGCCTTCATACACTTCCTAGGTTGTCTGAAAAGCAATGGCCCTTAACATATTGTTCTTGAATGAAAAAGGCTAGATAAGCCTCAGCCTTCCTGGCGATAGAACAAACAAAAAAAATCTTAAAATGAAAAAAGTAGTGTCAAATCATGTTTATTGTGCAGTGTGAGCATGCTTTTCATATTTATCTGAGGACAATGTTAAACTCTGATAGTGAAATGAGTTAAGAAAACTTTTAGAAGGCAAGATACTACTATAAGATCAAGTATTATTTAGAAAAATGAGAAAATTTATTTTGTTTTATTTCACCCTCTAATTTCTATGAACCATATACAATAGTCAGCCTTTCAAATGTACTATGGTCTCACATGCATTTCTCTTGGCTGTGTGCTCTCTCTTGTTGTCTGAACGTTATATTGTTCTGTGAATCAGCTGTGGATAGGCCCTATTATTTCAGGGACTTGATGAAATAAAAGATGAAATTAATTATGAGATTGAAACAGACTCACACCATCTTTTTCTTTCTGTTTTCCTGACTTTTTTAATGTAGATTGTTTTTATTTGTTCTGAATCTAGCATCATTGCGTATTATTCAATCTCAGATAAAATATGTACATTATACCAGAAAAAAAAAGGTATTTTCCAAAAATCCTTCTTTTCCTACTTCAAGTATAATTACCTGGTCAATCTTAAACGTTACATTCATCATAATCTCTTCTTCACTCCCAAGTTTCAGAGAAATTACTGGGTTAATTCAGGTCACTGCCTTTCTAAATTAAATATGAGAGAAACAGCAGTAGTAAAGGAGTAAGCAGGAGTAAAGTACAGAGCAGACAGTTACAGCAACATATAGGAATTACGAAAGGTTTGCCAGAAATACAGATCTCATGTGGAGACAGGAAGAATTACCGCGGGGTGCATATCCTCACATGGGGAAGAATGGAAGAAAGAGTTCTTGTTTGCAGCAAAGAAGAGTGTAAAACAGAATATTAAAAAAAAAAAAAAATCTAATTTTAACCCAGGATTGAACAAAGAGAGTTGATCAGAGCTGCCAGCAGCCCTGAGGGTAGTGGCTCCATGGTTTTAGGACTATGCATCATATCACTCCTACACCTGTTTTAACCCCCAACTGCCTTGTTATCACCACACAATCTCCCTATGCTCTGTGGAATTCATGTTTGTTTTCATGGCTAGTGGGCATGGGTAAAAGCCAAACTCCAATTCAGGTTATGTTGGCATCTCTCCACTTCGCAATGAGAATGCAAAACATTAATAATCCTCCTATGACGTTTCTGTAGTGCACTGGACTTTTGTGGTTGCAACCTTTTGCAACTGGCACTATGGACTGAGAAGAATTTAGAAAATTTAGGTGCTTCTGGTAACTGAGGACAAAGGAATGAAGATAGGATTTCCCTATGGAAATCATCGTACTCAGGATGGTTAACCTTGACACAAAACCAAACCAAAAATGTGGATGCTGGTGGTATAAAAGACATGAGCTGGGAGATGAAGCTAGCTCAGAAAGTGTCATTCCTTTGTGGCGCAGATTGGACTCACTTTCTGCTGAGTTAATACAGATCCACTCTAAATATGGCATTAGTGACATTCAGAAATCAAAAACTGTCAAAATGAATGTAAAATGTTCTCAACATACAGTCAAGACATCCTTAAAATTAAATTCAGCACAGCATTACCTCACTAGTTACAGGATAATTTGGGGCTACACATTGTCTGTATTTAGCTATACCAAATTCAAAGTGAGATATCAATGTATTTTGTGGTCCTTCTAGAAATTAAGCAGTATGTAATGATGGCTGGAAATGGCATTCGATATGTTTAGAAGAGGGTTATACCTTTTTGATAACCACTGCAAAAACTTTAGGGAGTACTTTGTTTCTCAAATATAGACCAAATTTTAAACTTAAAAAATGATCCCTGCTGTGTTAACTCTCTTTACTCTGTTTTCAGTGAATTCAAGAAGCTTTGAGTAAACCTTCAGGGGGGAAATGGTGACTATTCTCTCACATCTGAAGAAATACAAGAAACAGATGAGAGAATCAGAAAGAGATAAAATCTGTTTAAATTGAAGGGGATAGAAATGCCTTTCTAGTATCAACAATGGATTTAGTTGGGAGCTGAACCTGAATGTAGGATACAACCACATCTATTTTGGATAGTGAGCTTTAAATGACCCAGATATCAAGCCTGCAAGTGGCACCCCATTGTGCTAATGCTTTGCCTGTCATTTGTTTGCACAGGTTCCTTAAAACTTTTGCAGACTTATGTGAAACACTCTTGGTCACATATTCTTACACAGCCACAGAATACAAACCCTTTGATAGATGGTTCTTATGGAATGAGAATACTTAGATGACGGGGTTTATCTTTTCTTAGTCTTGTCCTTTCTAGACTAAACCTATTTTGCTATATTTTCCCTAATATTGTTTCATTCTAAGTATCTTTTTATCCCTCCTCTTTTTTTTTTTTTTTGACTCTGTCTAACTGGTCTACCTTGTTTTTATAGAAGGGTAGTCAAAACTGGACTCCAACTGAGGCCTTATGTGTGCAGGATAAAGAATAATTACCTCCTCTGTGTTACTTGCACAACCTATTACAGGGTAATAGCATCACATTTTTCAACTGGATTTAGTTTGTGATCCAGTCTGACTTCCCTTCCTCATTTTTTATTTTTTTTTAACTAACATGTTGCCTAGCGACATGGTAATAGCATCACATTTTTCAAATGGATTTAGCTTGTGATCCAGTCTAACTTCCCTTCCTCATTTTTTTTTTTTTTAACTAACATGTTGCCTAGCTAGTTATTCCTGATTTTCTGTTTTTTATTCAATGTCCTCTCTCAATTGTTGCTGGTTTGTTTTTTGTTTTTTGTTGTTTTTTTTTTCCATTTCATCATGTTGCTTTTGGACCATTCCACCGTTTCTCCAATTTGTCAGGGTCGGTTTGAACAGTAACCGCAGCTTCCAATGTGCTTTCAGCATTGTGTGACTTACAAATGGCATGGGTAGTCTCTGTACTGTCCTTCGTGTATTTAATGAAAGTAAGGAGTAGAAGAGGGTGCTGCAGAAATGTGTTGCCAATTTGTGAGAGAAATGTTGACAACTTCTCTTTGAGTATGGTTTTGTTGTTGGTTTTTTTTTCAATCAGTTGTGCATTTATCATGGCATCATTTGTACAAGACAATGTTTCCTTATTTGGCTTAGGAGAACTTCATGCGAATCAATGTCAAAAAAAAATTACTAAACCCAATCAGAATACGTTACTTCTTTCAGTTTATCTAGCAGACCTTTCCAAAATGAAAGAAGGTAAAATATAAGTGTTTTTTACCTTCTCTTTGTTCTGCATTTGTTTCTTTTTTGCTCATTTGTGCCATCTCACTATTTCTCTTCTTCCTTCTCAACCTCACAACCCAGTGGGTTTTGGTGAACTGGCTCAAACATAACTGATACAAAAAGCAGTGAAGGTGAAAATGTGCACCGTGACACAATGTAGCCCTTCCATAATGGGCAAGGGGAGACAGATTCAGCTGATTTGTACAAATATAACATTGAATTCAGAGGCAAACTCTACCACCTTTAATCATAATACTCTGTACTTCAAACACTCCTATTGACTTCGGGGAGATGGGTATCTTGGCATGTTTTTCAAAAGCCTTGAACAAACTGTGATGCAAAGAATCCCGAGTCAGTAACTTCTGCATTTGCCCAGAGAAGTGTGGCTGTGCAAGTGTTTAAAGGGAAAGCAGACTAAGAATAAGACACTTTATGTAAAATAAGTGTTTCTTGATATTTAGGAATACTTGCTTTTGATTTTGGCATGTTACTTTTCATTCAGTATATAATGTTCAGTATTGATTTACCTGTCTCATAAAAGTTGTCTCGTTCCTGTCTCATTCTCCCTGTCCATGACCAAAGGGCAAGGTGACATTCAGTGAGACGAAGAGTGTCAAGTGTCCATCTGATGCAGAAGAAATGCTTTGTGCAGAATGCAAGATGATTCTGTGGAAATTGCTGCCACAGAAGATAACAATGACCATGGGATTTTTAGGTGATTTGACACACAGGTGAACAACAGATGATCTCTCAGAGATGAGACAAACTTACAGTGAATGATGATAGCAGTTTTGAAAAAATCTATCTAATTTAATGTCTCAAGATTTGGAAAAAGGACTAGTCTGAGAATAAATGAAAAGGGCAGACTCATGCTGACTACAGATTTTTCAAAATATAACTCGAGTTTAGATAGGCTTTGCATCTGAACTGATATGACTATTCTTCTGCTTCAAAGTCCCCACATTAAGGACTATGAAGAAAATTATTAGCAAAACCATAAATGCCTTATTTTCCCTCCAGTGTACAAAAATAGTAGCATAGAACCAAACTGGTTTGCATGGCTTAGGTTAAGCCAGTCGCCTGAGCCACAGGCTCTGGATCCTAGTTTTGTTATTTCCTTGCAAATAGCAATGGTAGCTACTGGTTCTGTGCTGGACGACCACGTGTGTGGTTGCAGCCCCAGCACCTCTGCCTAGCTGGAGCAGCTGCACAGGCTATTGGACCAGCTGCATGCCATTCCTGAATAGGAATCCTGCTCCCTGCTTTCTTGGAGACAAATTGTCAAACAGTTCAAAACTGATCAGTGGGTCATCAGCTAAACTGGATATAATGCATGATGATTAGCTTCCTTCATCCTCAGAAATTTGCAAGAAGAAAAAGAGTAAGAAAACAGTTCTATAAATCAAGACGTGTGACTTCTCTGAGGTTTCAGCGGTACAACTAATATCAGATTATGGTTTGGTCTTTATTGGTAAAGGAATTTTTTAAAATTTCCAAGGTTATCAGTGATTCAGATGTTGTGGAAAGGAAAAAGCAAAAGTATTGTCCCACATTTTGACCCGGATGTATTTTAAAAGAGATTCTAAATAAGGCTTTTGCATATTTGTTCTCCGTGAACAAACCTTATTTTCTACATGGCAATAACAGAAATGAACTCAAGGGAAATTACTCACATATGTCAAGAAGGTAATGTGCCCCTTCACTTTCAAAGGGTTGGCATCAGCGTAAATTATTGCTTTCAGGTGTTAAGTAACCTCTTTGATGATTTTTTTTATTGGCTGACTCACATTTCTCAGGCAGATAAAAAGCTACTGTAATAGAGCAGTTATTTAATTAAAAAGAACTAAGGATTTTCACAGTAAAGAAGTGGGTGTGGATGGATGATTTTTGTTGAATGCACTTGGGCCAAGACTGAAAACATTTTGCCAGGTATTCTTTTTACCTTTCATTTCCACATTGTGATTTGTATCACGTGCCTGACTGTTCATTTTGTTTAAATAAAGACTATTACACCAACTTTTTTGTCATTTGGTTAACATAAATAGTGTTATTTAGAAATTGTGTAGGTACTTTCTTAAGATTTTAAATCCTTCATGGAACATAGACCTTCAGAATTACTGGTTTGAATCGTGTCCTAGATACTTTGCTTTCCACAAGTTCGATGGAATTGAAACTTCAGTCAAATGTAATACACATGGAGAAATTTCAAGAACATTCTTGCTGCTGTATTCTCAAAGTGATCATCAAAAAGGCCCAATTTAAATAACTTCCTTCTTCTCCAAGTCCAAAATTTGTTAACACATTTGAAAGTGCAACAGGCAGAAGCTAATTCTGTCTTGTTTAAATACCAGTAATTTCCCATTGAATTAATTGCTTTACTTTGTAGTGAAGTAAAGATAGATAAGAAAATTACTTTATGAATTTCATACCTCCAAAATAGATTTGCAAAAATGCCTGTGATTCTTTGCAAGAAACTTTACTATAGAAAACTATAACAAAATTATGTTTTTCTCTCTCTTCTCTAAGACAATATACTTCTTCGCCCAAAAAAGGAACATATAAAGTCCCACTGCTGTTTTGCACTGCAATAAAGCCCCCAGACACACAGATCTATCAACTGCTAGTATGCCTTTAACAAATCACAATTAAATATTAACAGCCCGTGGAGCAGCATGGAAGGCTCTGCAATCCTTTGAAGGCATATTTGCCAATTAAACAAAGCCTGACATTAGAGTAAAGGTGGCAAAGATCCAAACCAGAGAAATGAAAGTCAACCACTTCAGTGGCATTCATTAGCTCAACAGACATTCTTTGTGTGGCCTGTTTCTTTACTACTGCCAAATCCACACCCTGTTCAGGAACTTACCCAGGCTCAGATAAGCTTATTATGGAAATAACACTTTGTCACCCTTTACAACTTGCTTCTTGTTAAATTATCTTTTATCTTCTTTGTAGTATTTGTCACCTCTCCTTGGGTGCCCCTTGTGTGGCCAAATGGTATTGTGTTTGATTTGGAATAATCAGGTCCCAAAGGTTAATTGAAGTTAATAGGATAATATTTTAAAGATTCTCTCTTCTGTCTCATCACAGAGGAGTGGTTATGGAAAGACATTTGTGCATATATACCGTGTTGTTTTGTTTGGCAATGTGTGAATGTTTAGGTGCTTGTTTGGGTCATCTGGTATCAGGCACTGATGGGGGTGCAAAGGGAAATTTGGATGGGAACTCTAACCTGTACATGGCCTTCCCAAATCTGTGTCACAACCACAAACCCGATGCTGAAACAGCAGAAATGCTTAGTGCTGCCTCTGTGTACTGAGAACATGAGAGGGAAAGAAGGAGCTTTTCCACCACTCCTTTTTCTGCTAGCTGAGAGAAAAGCCAAAAAACCCTGGTGTCGGATGCTGAGCACCCTGGAGTAAGAGGCTGTGCCAGCCTGAATGTACATCACCCATGAAACGTACAGACTGCACACAAGCTTGTGTCCCCTTTCCTTCATCCTGCAGCTTCAGAGGTACCTCACTAAAGGACTCATCTTCAAAGACTTGGCCTAGCTACTCTCTGTGCCTGCAAGAATAACTATGCAAGGAAAATGATTTCTGGTTTTGTGCCTTGAAAAGATAAAGATGTAGCATGAAATAGTGGAACTCGGTCTCCTCAGAAACAGTTCAAAGTGATAAAGGCAAAACTAAATTACCATCCCCACTGGGAAAAGCTAAGGCATAACAGGGAGTAGGAAGAAAGATGGTGCTAGGATGGAGAGAGAAAGGAGGAGAACTAGGCTTATTGCTCCCACTAGAAGATACAGAAGCAGCACATATGAAGACCTTCTCCTGAAGTGGTCCTAATTCTGTGGCAATAGCTAGCTTTGCACAAACCCTGACCCCAGCTTCAGCAGACACCAAGAGACCTGGCCTGTGACTGTGTCTGGCACCGCAGGCAAAGGGCTATTCCTTCATTTCTGCACCCATATGCATATTTTGCCTATGCACATCCCTGCCTGTTTGAGATCTACATTTCAATACAGGGTTGTCTAACCTTGCTGTGCCACACGCACATCTTTGATGACCTCCTCAGCTCTGCAGTTAAATACCTTTTTTGTTTTCTTTGGTTTATTTTTTTTTTTTGTTCTGGGCTGACACACAGCATTTCATTTCACTCATCCTCCCACACAGATACAGGGAAACAAGATATCCATCAGTAAGTAACTACAAAAGACTGGAGATCCAAGTGAAGAAAGAAAAGTAATTTCTTGGGCAGATACTTAAATGACTATCATATTTTGAATGGTTCTTTGTATTTGCCATATTTAAACTGATGCCCTAGTATATATTATAATATGTATCTCTTGAGTCCCAGGATTTATAATGACATGAAACATGACTGGCACATAAATTATTTTAGAGATTTTTTTTGTATATTCTATATTCATTCATTTATATACATCATGAATATTCACTGTAGTCACATGAACTACATTTTCCATAGACACACACAAATGTAGCTTTCACTGAAGCAAGAAAGAACAAGAATATCTTAAAGTTGTACGGTTCTGCTTAGAGCTCATAGACAACACTGAAATGTCTCATTCAACAATATTACTGCTCATATCTCACATATTACATCAGTTTCTCTTTCACCGCTTTAAAAAAAAGGCACCATTTAGCATTCCATAGACTGGAAAATTCCTCACCCAATGTTATAGGAGTATTCTCCTGCCTGAGACAGATATGAGAGAAAGGGAATTAAAAAACTAGCTTTCTTTGTGAACATCAGGAGGAAAACATCTTTTTTTCCTTGCTTCAGTAGTGCAGGCTTCCTCCGAGGTTGCCGAACCAGTGCCTCAGCAGGTGTCTATCTGCCTCGAAGTTGCTGGCACCGTGCAGATTTGCAATAGCGAGGGGTTTTGCTTCTAATCTGCTGATTTTGACATCACCCTTACTGCTGATTTAATGAGCCCAGTGTCATAAATAGGATTACAGACCCCAGAAGTCTAATTCTCAGCTCCTGAATACACTGAAGAGTAACAGTAACTATGGTAAATAATTACCTCGAATCAAATCAAAATTATAGTTTTAAAATTTGAATGCTGGAAACGTTTGTTCAGTGATCTGTACAGGGCTAGTCACTTGTCTTTATCTAGCTCCCAAAGGAACAAGATGGCACCCGACAAACGAATATCAACATCACAAATAGCGCCTTGGTAGGAGGCAGCACTGAAATCAGCTGGAACCAGCTGAAACCAGCAGTTTTGTTGTAGGAACACGGCCGAACTGTGACTGTTCTTTTCCCTCAATAGCTTTTTTTTTATTTTAGACTTGGGTAAAATCAGGATCTGATTCTCAAAGTACAGATGTACCATGCAGTTCTCCCAGATTGTGATGAGAATTAAATAAATGTTTCGGGAAGCTAATCTTTGTCAGGACAGTTAAGGCTTGTTTTATGCTTGCTTTATGGCTTAAATTTTCAGACACTGCCTGATTGCCAGGATGACCACATGGGATATTTGGTCACCTGGATAATTGTAATAACTATTTCACTTTTATGTCACTATTCGCAGGTGTATTTTAAATTGCAGTTTATAAAGGAGGATATTTTTTAGAAGTGGAGAGATCATTTAGAAGTCATTTGCTGATCACACGAGGAGGTTAGCAGAAGACCGAAGGATGGGAGTCCAGCCTCCTGTCTCTTACCTGGTATCTTCAATCACATTGTCTTATACAATCATCAGCCAATTTGCAGCTGTTCTAAGTTGGTCTGACACCAGTGAATGCAATCTACTTTAGGATACATACATGCAAATTGTTCAGGGTGTTTTCTAGTATTCATCAGCAATGCTAAGTAAATGACATTTCTAGACGTGATTAGGTCTGTCTCTCCCCAGATACTGATGTGCATATGCAAAATAGATGCAGCTATATATTTTAGCGCACACAAACATGCAGTCATGAGCACATAAAAACACTTCCTCTCTCACACACGTATGCATACGTATATACCGCGTGTGGAAGATAAAAATAAATATGCCATAGGGAGGCTCTTTAGATGAGCATGTATTGTGCTTGCCTTATCAACTTGAGGAATTCGATTATAATTTGTGCAGTACTACAGAACTGTTTTCTAAATGAGATTTAAGGCCATAAAGATACTTATATAGATTCTGTGTAAAACCGGTTTCCTATGCAGAACAGCGGCGTTAAACCAAAGAAGGCAGGAAGTAGTCCAGCAGGAGAGGGAAAAATGCACAGTTAAGCAAAAGACTTGAAAAATTAGGCAGCAAAGGAAGGAGCAAATTGAAAGCTGCTTAGATTTACTGTAGCTGTAATGTGTGTTCTGCTTATTTACATAAGGTCTATGCGATTATCTTCTCTGCTGTTCAGTAAGAATAGTCCTTACTGTAGTATCTGCCGCAGCACATGGTACTTCTGTTATCTCGGATATGCAGCCCTCTTATTAAAGAGACACACTAACCAATATGTAACTTGAACTTTTGACCGTTCACAATGTTTGGAGATGAAGAATTTATTCCACCACCAGCAGATGCAAAGGGCCAAGTTTGTATTCCCAAGTGTGCAGATTGCTCTGTTTTTATTTTAGGCTTTGCAAAACTTTTGTTGGTTCTTTTTGTTGTCTGTTTGCTTGATGAAAATACAGTTTCTCCATACTGGACTTTATTTTAATGCACTCTATTACTTGTGAAACCAAGTTTTTTTCGTTAAAATTCTGGACTCTCTTCTGGGCCTTAGTTTCCCTTAAAGGTTCTTTATGCACCCTGCATGTCTGAATCTCTATTTTAAATGTTCCTCAAGTATCAACCTTCAATATCCATTTGCTAAGGAAGAAGATTTCTACTTTGCCTTCTTTCTGTTTTATTGGTAGGTAGGAAGTATATCTACGTGTTCTTGTCTATCAGGGTGTGTGTGGGCGCCTCAGAAATCCCATTTATATAGTATCTGGTATTTCGTTCATGTACAGGAAATCCAGCACCATACTCTAACTTCTAGTCCTGAGAGCAATAGCTCTTTGGTGACTCATCTTTCATTTTACCCATGGCCAGCTCTGCCCAGTGCTGTAGACAGAAGAGGACAGGAGCCAGAGTCTCTGGAGCAGTGGTCTGACACAGCACTGGGTCAGTTCTGGGCCAAATAACAATTTCTTTGTAGTTCTATTGAACTCTTATTTTTTATACCTGTGTTACATTGGGGCTGTTAAGTTCTTGCTGGTCCTTTACAGAAGCATCAATTTGACTTCAGGTAAATGGCTTCACCCCAAAGTAAAGGAATATACCTTTCAGATATTGGGTTCTTCCTCGTTCATTCTTTCTAAGTTTTACCGTAGGTAGAAACGTGTAGTGTGGTGTGACTCATATCAGCACTTATAGATAAAACATTTCGTCTGGTAAGGTGGCTTCATAGTTTTCAGTTTTCTGTTGATCTCATTTTTTGAGATATTTTTTTAAACAGGACAAAGCTGGAGTCAGCTGGAAAACAATTTTTTCAAAGTCCAACAAATAAATTTATGTTCTTCTTTTTGGCAAGACAACATAGAAAGAAGAGATAGGCTTCTTAGTAGTGACTCAGCCTCTCTGGTCCCTTCTTAATCACCATTCAGATCAGGGTACTTTAAATGCCAATTTTTTTAACATTTCAAAATCTTTGTGTGTCTGGACCTCTAGAGAGGAATCGGTGAAATGGTATTTTTCTAGTATATAACCAGGTAAATGCCAAATAAAAATACGGGAATTGAGATTAAAAGAAGGAAATGTAAGCAATTGCTCCAGAGTTAAAATCTTTTAAGTCAAACTGATTTTCCAGTCAATAAAGTAAAGACAAGTGTATGTGATATTGCTTCAAGATCAGGAATTAGTGAAAAGCAACAGGGAAATATTTTCCTTGTTAAGGTTTTTGTGAGTTTTTTTTTTCTTTTAAATATTCACAAGTTCTCTAAATGGCAGAAGAAGTTCCCATTAAAAATCAAATCCTTGACATAATTAGCAGATATTTGCTCCCATAGAATCTCGTTTTAAAAAGTGACCTAAAAAGATGAGGGTGTTTGTTATTTTTTTCCTAAACAATATCTTATTAAACACTGGTTATTGTGGCTAGCCACTAGTTCCCAAATCAGGGCTCGACCTAACCATCTAGTCTGTGTCATAGTCACTATGCTTCACCTGAGCTTTCCTTGCGTAGTGACACCTACATGTAAAATTTTGCTCTGAAAAGTAAACCTGTACGGCAGTAGTCTGCACTCATTCAATTACCATCAACTTTTACTCATAGAAAGGAGAGTGCGTGTGTGCACTTCTACATGTGTTAAAAATAACACGCACATTTTTTTGCTGAGAAACAGCAGCATCATATGCTTCTAGGTGTGCACTCAGTTACAGATTCATACAGAGAAAGTAGTGCTCTCTCTTTCAAACTGTTTGTGTTTTGTTTACTCAAAAGGGCTTTTTAAATTATTTTTTTTTAAGTTTTGCATAGTTGTCACTTGAAATACACAGGAATTGTGGCTCAGGTCTGATAAGGGAATAAATAAAAGGCTCCAACAGAACCTGTGGTGGCAGAAGACTCTAAAGCTGTTTTAAGGATTTCTTCTTGGCAAAGCAATTCATGGGGATATTTTAAAACAAACAAAAAAAATGCTACTCTTAAACCATCTTAAGACCTTCATGCTACATCACAGAATCGCAGAAGCACAGAATTTTCAGAGATGGAAGGGACCTCTAGAGATCATCTAGTCCAACTCCCCTGCTAAAGCAGGATTGCCCAGAGCACATTACTCAGGACTGCATCCAGGCGAGTTTTGAAAATCTCCAGAGAAGGGGACTCCACATCCTCCCTGGGCAGCCTGTGCCAGTGCTCTGTCACCCGAACTGTAAAGAAGTTTTTCCGTGTGTTGGAACGGAACTTCCCATGTTCCAACTTGTGCCCATTGCCCCTCGTCCTGTCACTGGGAACCACCGAGAAGAGTCTGGCTCCATCCTCCTTCAACCCACCCTTTAGATATTTGTAAGTAGTAATAAGGTCTCCCCTCAGCCTTCTCTTCTCCAGGCTAAAGAGTCCCAGCTCTCTCAGCCTTTCCTCATAAGGGAGATGCTCCAATCCCTCAATCATCTTGGTTGCCCTTCGTTGGACTCTCTCCAGCAGATCCCTGTCCCTCTTGAACTGTGGAGCCCAAAACTGGACACAGTATTCCAGTTGTGGCCTCACCAGTGCCGAGCAGAGGGGGAGAATGACCTTCCTCAACCCACTGGTCACACTCTTCCCTATGCAGCCCAGGATTCCATTGGCCTTTTTGGTGGCAAGGGCACATTGCTGGCTCATTGACAATTTACTATCTACCAGGACCCCCAAATCCTTCTCCTCAGAACTACTTCCCAGCAGGTCCACCCCTAACCTATACTGGTGCAGATGAAAGAATTCTGAATTCACCAGTAACAGAAAATTATTGATAGGTTATCTGTCCTTCCATCATGCATGAGAGCTCTTTGTACTGTCTCTCAGATTGCTCTATGTGGGAGAACATTCACACTTTCACGATTTCTTCTTGTTTCTTTTGCTTCCTAGAATGAGAGAACCATGTTGGTGAAAGGCTACTACGGCACTAGAAATTAGTCAGTCCATTGTTTGAATATGAGGTTAGATAAAACAGAGCATGATATTGTTTAGTAGTTAGGTGCAGGAAATATTTTATCAACTGTGCAGGGAAAAAGGAAAGATTTTACCAGGAAAGATAATAGAGTAACTTTTATCACATATATGACAAAGGAGTGCTGGGATAACCCTGGGAGATGTGAAGCATTGCAAAAACGCACAAGTGTAAGTGCTGAAAAGCTACATTTGAGAGCTCTCAGCTCTCAGTTATGAGCTCATTGATAACTCAAAATGAATAACTCACAACAGCTTAGAGTAAATATTTACTCTTTAACCAGCCTGTACCAGGGATGGTCTTCAGCCCATGCGTCTGCCCACATATATATTATTAAACTGTCTTTTCCTCCTGGTGGCCATCTTCATGCTCTCTCTCTGGGGCTAAATCTACACATTTCTTCTGGTATCAAACACAATTAACCAGGCTAATATCAGCTAAGAATGGCCAGGTAACACTATTCAAGAAATCAAGAAAAAGATTGATTCCTTCAGTCCTATCCGTGTTTGACCTGGCAAGTTTTCCTATTTTGAATCAAATTCAGTCTCAGACTCCACTCCTGGTAGTGCCCTTACAACCAACCTCCCTCCAGAACCCAAAGGCTTGGGTGACCTGAGAGCTGCCTGGCACGTGATGGGAGTAACGCCACTGGGTAGTCAGTTGGCCACAAGCCTCCAGCTTTTGTTCTTGATTAATGAAAACATTCTTGGCAAATGCTTCTGCTTTAGTTCATCTTGCACTGCTCCAAGAATTCCAGTTCAAGTGGCACAATATGAATGCCTGCAGACATTGCTCTTAATCACGGCCCTGCTTCCAAAAAACAACAAGAAAAGAGCCAAAGTCCTATTCTGTTATTCCTGGCTGGAGTGCGCTGTTGGCCAGCGAGCTTTGAGCACTTCTATTTCTTCAGAAAAATGTATCAAACTTCTCAATGAGTGCACTCTAAAGTGTTGGGTTGTGTTGGTTTGGTTTTTTTCAAGAAGTAGGAGCGGTACTGTTTTCAGTGGAGGCTATTCCAGCAGAAAGGACAGTCTGGCCAACAGTGTTTTCTTACCGTTTCTGTGACTGACCTTGTTCTAACTAGCATGAGCGAGGGCGACTCTGGATTGGCAGTGAGAAGAGTTGTTTTTTCTTCAAAACTTTCTTTCTAACCCACAGCGTAAAAAGCTCCCTGTTCTGTTCCTTCTTTGCCTCACTTTACTTCAACTATAAAATGGAAGTGATAATTTCTGTTGTAAAATACTTAAGTCTGTGGATGGAAAGCATTACAGAAGAACTAATTACTGTTATGCTTAAACATTCCAGTGTTGAGATTAAGTGATTTTTATGCCTTGATAATTATATTTGACTAGGGAAGAGTGGGCAACCATCCATCAAACTTCCTGGCTGTGACTGAAATTCTAAGATGACAGAAATTTTGTGGTACAGTCATTGATAACCATGGTTATGAATAGCTCTGCAACAAAGCTGTGAAAGAATTCACAGCCTCTTCAGATTGACATTATTTATAGCACACCCCAGGATGAGGTAAATTTAAGTCACGTACAGCTTGTTTAAAAGCAGAGTAAATTTTTATCAGTCTCCTGAATGCTAACAGATGAAAGACTGCCTTCAAATCTTTAGGCCTTATACAGTAGATAACATAGCAAGAGTTAATTGGTAGTGCTGGCACTCGGTGTTGAAGTTAACATGAAATAAAACTGTTTTACAAAATTGTTATTTATTGTTTTGTACAGATGGATTTGATTTGTAGTTTAGAAGTTTCACAAAGCATCTGTAGTACTCAGAGGAAAGTAAAAGGAGTAGAATAAATAGAAAACATAATAGGTATAGAACATGGTTTTAGAAAAAAATCTACTTCAGACAGCTTCACTTTAAGTACAGCTTCTGAAGTTCTTATTTGGCATTCCTTCTTACTAAATCAATGTTGAGCAATGGCCAAGTGATTTTCCTGGTAATTAGGTAAGAACACTTTTTTCCAGGCTTATATGGAACAGAGCCTCTTTTTATAACTACTTCTTGCCACTGGGATTTTTGAAGAGCAAAGATCTCAGTAAGCCAGGAGTTGCAAGATATTGGCCAAGGTGTAGCCATATCTTTGTCTGACTACAATATGGCTAAAACAGATGTTATGTCCCAGCACTCAACTTCCATATACGCACAGGTACACTGTTGTCCCTTACCGTGGCATGACAATAGCAGAACGCTCATCTCATCCAGAAAGCCCTTTTGTTGACCTTGATTGTCTTGTGGCAGAATAACACCTTTGAAAGTCTTTTCAGCAGAAAGTAGAGTACTCTTTGGTTCCCAGGAGTACAGATGCAAAAGACAGATTGACCACTGATGATAACAGCAGTTAACCCAGGTACTGCATGTTGGTGTGAAGGAGACCAGTAGAAAGACAAAACACTGTTCTAGCAAACCAATGCCACTGCAATGTGGAGTGCAGCTGACCAGGATGATTAAACTCACAGTGAAGGAGTGCTAATACGTATTGCATAACCTTTTACAAATGTACAGAATTATAGCTTTCTGTGCAGTAAGTGATGAATGACTCAAGCCTGGACTTAGCCATTGTAACACAAAGGACTATTGCTGAAAACTTGGGAAACCTCTACTCCATTGGTGTTGAAATTACTGCATAAAGCATCTAAGTTGAAGACATAGACCTGGATGCCTAAAAATGGGATTCACCACGCCTAACACGCAGAATGGAGTGGAGTCTTACCTAGCAAACAGAAAATGCCTGAGAGAAAACATCTGTTTATTCACCTTTTCTCCCCACCTTGCCCACTGGCAGCTCTGTGGTAGGTGTTTATGAGAAACGAGGATTCAGAGCCAAAAATTGTTTCCAGATTCCAGGCACCAACTTCATACATTTCCATAGAAATGACTGGCTCACTTTCTTTCAAAATAGGCAATAAGTTCGTCCTACTCTTTCCAAACTAATCTAATGGTTAAAACATTTAACTCCTCAGACTGAAGCATTCAGAGCTGCTCCTCCTGCTCCCCTACCCAGCATGTCATAGGTAAGCGCTGGGGTGAGGGGAGCTGTGTTTGCCACTTCTCCTCCTGCTTCTGGGTCACTCTGCATTGTGGCTCACTCATGGCTGGAGCTGCTTCTATAAGCCCATAGACAGAGGACAAGATCTGAGCAGTGTTGAAAACCCAGGGCTTCCTTCTTTTTAGTAATGCGCTATCCACAACCTTTAGCCTCACTTGTGTATCAAAGCCCTGTCTGGTTCATGTGGGCTAAATATGGGAAGTCTGTAACTTTTAAGCATTAACTTAGGTGAACTAAGACATTTTATAGCTATCCTTTATGTGTGAGCATTTGTCATTCTATACCTCTGACTAACTTTAACAAGAGTTGAGGGATTCACATTGAGAGAAGAATTAAACTTTTTCCAGTGAATGACATCAATGCAGCCCTTGGCACATTTTCACAAATCACTTTTCTGTGCTACATAGTAGTACTGTATGGAGAAATAAGGGCAAGCTTTACTCCTGGAGTTCAGCTGGCTGCCCTCAAGACTCCTTGGAAATGAGCTGGGTAATCCATCTCAAGAAAGAGTGCGTGAAATAATAGCTGCTATAGGCAGTGTACTTAAGTTATTTATTTCTCTCATAATAACCCTAGTTGATTGGGGGGGGGAACCTAAAAAAAACCCCAACCCTGTACAATAAAAGGCTCACATTGTGCATTACTGTAATTTCATTTAGCATCTAGACACCCATATGCATTTACTGTTTTGCTGGAAGGGTTTAAATACCCTGAGCTAATTATAGGACAGTATTTTCCAACTTACAGGGGTTAAATTGAAAGCACTGCTAATGATATGCTATTCCTGACTATTAAACTGAAAGAAGAGGAGTCTATTTAATTATAAAGTATGTAAAAAAAGCGTAATCATCTTGTAACGTAACAGCTCTCATCTGGATTATTATTTTTGTGCACAATTATAAACACTGCCTGGCATATTATTGAATTGTTTAATATTTATGTGAATGCAGTTATTCTACAGAATAACAATATTGATACCATGGGTTGGCCTTCTTTTTATTTTACCAAGCGTATTTCATATCTACTAGACATATTTTGCCCTTTTATCAAAAATAGAAAATAACAAAACATGAAGGAGGTGGGAAAGACAGGAGGACCTACTAATCTTGCCTGCCAATACCTCTGTATGCTTTCATGTGGCCATTTAAAATACTTATTCATTTCACCTTAAAGACCTATGAAGCGTACTGCAACTAGCAATTCTTAGCAACTGTGAGATGAACTAAAAGGCAAATTATGTTTTTTCCCTCATTCTAACTCAGTTACAAAACCATTTAGAGTACAGGTTGCTCTTCCAGAATGACTTGTTCAGTAAAACTCACATTTCTAAAAAACTGAGCTGTAAACAACATTGGGAACTAATTACTGAAAATATGTCAAGCGCTGCTTGAGTTTCATTTTCTGGAAAGCTTTTAGTCCTCTTTTTCACACCAGTCATGTGAATTTTGTTAATTCTTTGCCTTCCTTCAGCTGGCAAGAGCAGCTGGGAGTTGTCAGGTGGCATGGGTTGTACCTGCTGCAAGGCTACTGTGCATGGAAAGGTTAGCTGTGGTTGAGTTATGAGGCAACTGAGATGAGCCATGGAAGGGAAGAAGGTGGAGGAAGGTGATCTCTGTAGTTTGGTTGATATGTGGGTACCATGTGGTTAAAGGGAAGACATGAGTAGCTTGGAAATTTCAAAGCACATCACTGAGCCACTGTGTAGGGCCTCTGGTAGATTGCTGGGGACTTGTCCTGTGGCAGCTGTCAGCAGATAAGTTGGAGGTGTTTGTGCCTATGGGTTTAAGGACTAGTTTGTGAAGTTAATTGCATACCTAACAGAGGCTTTTCTTGAACTTCTTGAACACACTGAACTTCTGTGAAGTAAGCACAGCTTTTGACTGGAGGGAAGCCGTACACATCTCACAGTAGATCAAAGAGAAAGTGAAGTATATATATTATGGCTGTACTGGGGCATTATATATCACTTCAAGAGGGTGCAGTATCTTAACTCTTTATGTTCTGGATTTAAAAACTGAAGTTTTACTAAACTAGATGTTTTGAAAGGTCACAAGTAATTACCAGCTGTCATTAACTCCCTGTTACAACCTTTTTTGTAGAATTCCCTTGGCTTTATAATAGAAAGAGAATGTGAATATAAAAAGTAATTGTTTATAGTTTTCTCATGGGCCTACAATGTGAACCTCTATTCTGACCAGGTATAACTGGAAGCCACTATTCATCTTATTGGAGCAGAACAGAGATAAGTGCCATAATTTCATATATGTAGTTGCTCACATACATGCTGGGAGGAATTATAAACAGTTGTGATTGTTCCATTATCTGGAAGTTAAGCACGTGAGAGAGCTGATGTGTTCCTGTCCTTCTGTCTTCCACCATCTCCTAAAACATACAGGTCCACATCTTTCTATCACTATTTTCCAGCTGACTTGCATTGAATTCTTCTCTTATTAAGTCACTAATTACTATTTTAGAAGCTACCAGCACACAAGATCTTGCTCCTTCATGTCTGAGACTCTCTCATGCTGTCCACATCTGTCACTTGCAGCAGCTGGCTACTGACTGGTCACTTAGAGGTGGGATACCTCTATGATCATCTTGTCTGAACTTGCATATTACGAAAGGAAAAAAATCTCCCTAAAGAGCCTGCCCTATGAACAGGAACATGAGGAAGTGTTACTGTAGATTAGCAAGCCTACATGTTCATGTGGGGGCACTAGAAGAAGAGCTAGCTCTCACTAGATTCAGTGCAGGCTTTCCAGATCCCACTTTATGCAAGGGAAAAGGAGGATGGCTAGGATTTCCTGGTGGCTACATCATTTGGGAAAAAAAGAAGTTTGTTCTTTTTTTACGGAAGAACAAGAAATAGAACAAGTTGCAACACAGGCTTCCTCTCGTTTTCATTACATGGGAAAGGAAAATACATGGTTAGTACTTCTATTCACAATCCTTTTACCTATTCCATTGCCCACCTATGTCATTTGTTTTAGTGCTCCTTTCCTTGTTTTTTCATTTCTCCCAGTTTGTTCCTACTGTCTCAACAGTCTCCCATCGTCTTGCATCTTTCCTGTCTAACCTAGCCCACAGGTTTGCACCTTTTTGTGTGATCCCCATCTTGACAGCATTTGCATGGGGATTGTAGGGTTTTTTTTGAACGTAATTTGGGCAGTTTTATGCTATATGGTGATTACATTTCCCCATGAGGGAAAGAAAAAAAAAAAACACCACCACCAACAAAAAAGTGCTTTGCTAGAGGCACAGAATATGTCTACATTGAACAAGCGGGATGACCAAACCTAATAGATGTGTGTCTGTGGAGCAAAACAGTACTGAGGACCTGATGCCAGCAGTGAATGTATTTCAAGGCCTTTACTTTGGACTAGTTCTAGTCTGACTGTGCAGCTTGAGTACTCATTAGCTGTTGAAGTGCATTGCATGTACTCCTGAAGTACATCTTCCAGTTTAGTTTCATCCCAAAGGAGTACAGTTTGCACACTCTGAGACCACTCAATAATACAGACCGAAGCATAACAATGAGGAGGCCCGCTTACAAGCTAACACTCTAATGTAACTGCCCCTATACTGAGGCAAGATTTTTCCTCTCCCTTCCCTCTTCTCCCCTAAACTCTGCTTTAGTATTCAAATGAACCTGACACAGCCTGCTCTAATTCAGTGAATATTCCATATTCCATTGGAGCACCCAGCTCTTAGGGAAAAGGATGGTACATACTTCTTTGGGCAACTATGTCTATGAAGGCTCAGTGTAATATGTTTTGTTTTGCTTACTCTTGTTCCTTTCTGGAGATGTGATTATTTTTTTGTTGTTGTCAATATCATTTTTAGTTTGGCTCACTTTTCAATAAAATAGAGAAAAGACATAGTCCTCTTAAAGCACTTCTCTGGAAATCATGGAACTATGTCTTTTTTCCCAGTAAGTGCTTAAGTAAGTTGCTTACTTGTGTAATGACATTAAAAATATTTATAAATCTAGATTCTATTTCAGTAATACTGATACATTGTTGATTACAGAGTCATAATTATTATGACTCACCAGAAAAGATGAATGATGTTTTGCAAAATATATTGTGCTTTTACATTTGTTATAATTGCATAATCCCTCGAATTTTGCATTCCCCTTGAAATTCTGACAGTTTCCTTCAGGTCTGATTTTCTCCCTACAGCTTTTTGACTGATATCACTGGCTGCAAAGAAATCTTTCCAATGAGACAGATATGTTTCTATGAAGACATGTGAGCATTTTAAGACTTAAAAAAAAAAAAAGTTCATTACAAAATCAGAAACAGTAATGCATGCAAGGGGATTTCTGGGACCACTGAACTTATTTCCATGCTGCTGCAAGCAAACATCTTAGGAATTACCTTTTTCATAAACTAATTCAATGTCATTTTATATGTAATTCAGCTTTTTGTTCCATTACTGCCATTGGAAAACTACTCCCGAATCTCACTTAGTTCTGGGCAAACTAATTTCTAATCATTTATATCTAGTTGTTCTCATGCCACACTGTTCTTCCCAACCTGATATTGAATTGCTTGATATATTAATAGAAAACTTCGTTATTTTCTCACAGCCTTCATTTTGACAGAATAACGCGGTACACATCACCAAATGAGGAAAAATTTGCTGTATCATTTTGTAAAACTACCCAAGTACTTACATATCTTAGCTGATGTAACTTAGGATCTCATTTACCTTTTTCACAGGAACAGCTTGTTGGTGATGTAATCCTTTTGTTAATAAATGTGCATCTGAGTCTTTGTCCTCAGTCATTTCCAGGTGATTAATATCTGGCTTATAACAGAGATGCTTTTTATTAGTCCCTAAGATCAGTTGCAGCCTGGACTATTGAATTTAGTCTATTACTCTGGTCCTTGACACCATTCTGCTATTCATCGTCCCTGGTACTAATCATTAACTCACCTACTCGGGCACTGAACCATTTGATGATGCTTCTTTCAGCACAACCCATTGCCATCTCTCTCTTCTAAACAATGTGTCCTATTTTATAATCCCTTGTTGTCGTCTTCTTTACTTTAATCTCCTACGTGATAATTTAGAAAATTGCCTACAGGAGTAGAAATGTACATTTTTTTAATCCACTCTTTCATCAAGTTGTTTAACATTTTTGTCGGCAACATTTACAATGGGATTAAGTGCACCCTCAGCAAGTTTGATGATGACACCAATCTGTGTGGAGTGGTCAAGACACTGGAGGGAAGGGATGCCATCCAGAAGGACCTGGACAAGCTTGACAGGTGGGTCTGTGCAAACCTCATGAAGTTCTACAAGGCCAAGTGCAAGGTCCTGCATGTGGGTTGGGGCAATCCCATGCACAAATACAGGCTGGGCAGACAATGAATTGAGAGCAGCCCTGAAGAGAAGGTCTTGTGGGTGTTGGTTGATGAGAAGCTCAACACGACCCAGCAATGTGCCCTTGCAGCCCAGAAAGACAACCATAGCCTGAGCTGCATCAAAAGAAGTGTGGCCAGCAGGCCGAGGGAGGTGATTCTGTCACTCTACTCTGCTCTTCTGAAACCACACCTGGAGTACTGCATCCAGCTCTGGAGCCCTCAACATAAGAAGGACATGGACCTGTTGGAGCAGGTCCAAAGGAGAGCCACGAAAATGATCAGAGGGCTGGAGCACCTCTCCTATGAAGACAGGCTGAGAGAGTTGGGGGTTTAGAGCCTGCAGAAGAGAAGAGTCTGGGGGGTCCTTATAGCAGCCTTCCAGTAATTAAAGGGGGCCTACAGTAAAGATGGGGAGGGACTTTTTAAACTGAAAGAGTGGAGATTTAGATTAGATGTTAGGAAGAAATTCTTTACTGTGACGGTGGTGAGATACTGGAACAGGTTGCTCAAGGCCAGGTTGGATGGGGCTTTGAGTAATCTGGTCCAGTGGAAGGTGTCTGTGTCCATGTCAGGGGTGTTGGAACTAGATGATCTTTAAGGTCCCTTCCAACCCTAACCATTCTATGATCACAGAAAGCTGTCAGAACAGTATGGCATCAGCAAAACTTAGCAAATCCGTGTTGCAGTTGATATGATTTTTCCATTTATCTTTACAAACCTATCCAAACCATATTCACATTTATTCTTGTAGTTGTGTACACAACTTACCTCTACTTAAATATTATTAGATTTAATAAATAAATATTATTAGATTTTTTTTAGATTATTTAGATTATTATTTAAAAAATTATTAAATACTATTAGATTTGGATTAAAGCCCAGGTTTAACAGCTTAATTAGTCTTCCATACTTGGGATAGGAGCTTTCATAGGTTTTGTCCCTTTAATAGTGAGAATTCTCAAGTTCATGCTACATTGAAGTCTGTAAGCTCATCAGTCCAACTTACTTTGTTAACTTGTGTCATGGTTTAACCCAGCAGTCAGCCAAATACCATGTAGCCGCTCACTCACTCCACCTCCCTACCCAGTGGGATAGGGGAGAAAATCAGGGAAAGAAAGCAAAATTTGTAGGTTGAGATAAAAGCAGTTTGATAGGACAGTGAAGGAAGATAAAATAATAACAATAACAATGATAAAATAATATACAAACAAGTGATGGACAATGCAGTTGCTTACCACCCGCTGACTGATGCCCAGTCATTCCCCAAGCAGTGATCGCCCCTCCAAGCCAACTCCTCCAGTTTATATACTGAGCAAGAGGTTATATGGTATGGAATACCCCTTTGGCCAGTTTGGGTCAGCTGTCCTGGCTCTGCTCCCTCACAGCTTCTTGTGCAGCTCCTCACTGGCAGAGCACGGGAAGCTGAAAAGTCATCGACTTAGTATACACATTACTTGGCAACAATTAAAAACATTAGTGTGTTATCAACATTATTCTCACACTAAATCCAAAACACAGCACTATACCAGCTACTAGGAAAAAATTAACTCTATCCCAGCCAAGACTAGAACTAGTTAACTTTATCTGTCCTTTTGAAATTGAAAACCCTAGTTATAACTGTACCCACGAGTATCTTTCCATTTCATTTAAATGAATCAGACCAGGATTTGCTAATCTCTAATATTCTTTTCTGTGAATATGTCTAAAGTTCGTGAACTTTCAAAAAATAAACCTAAAATAATCTTCGTGTTGTCTTTGTGTTTATTTGATTGTGGTTTTCTTTCTGTAAAGGAAAGGGGGAAACAGTTGGGTCCTATCATTATTAGTACCATTTGTCTTCCTCACTATACTTGGAAAGAGGAGTAATTTATATTACAATGCCAAATAGTATTTAATGACTTTATACATTATTCAAGTTCATCATTAGGTTTAGAGGCACAAAACTTGTGCTACAGCTCTCTCCAGGAATGACGCTGACACAGGCAGGCTTTACTGCCTTCTCAGTGTATGTGGTTATATTCGTATTTCATTAGTCTACTTTAAAGTCAATGTAAGGATTTGAATATGTTGATCTGCCAATTCTTGCTTTAGTTATAGCTTTCCTGAGGAACGCATAACCTTAAATACCTCTGTTTCAGTCATGTTTCCTGTTTAACAATGTCTTTCTTATCCCGTAGTATTTGCTGTCGGTTCTTTTTCAGCATTTCAAGTTTCTCCACTGGATTCTACAAACATTTCTATTATTTCCTACTGATTACACCAGTTTCTCAAGCAGATGAGATATAAGTTCTTTTACAAATTATGCTATCTCAAATGAGTACTTTTCCAGCATTATTAACAGTGTTACTTGGTGAGCTTTTAACCGCCTGATATCTGTCCCCTATCTTCTGGCATTCTTTTCAAAGAAAGGCATAAGACTGACCAGCCCCATTGGATGGAAAACTCATGAAGATACACTTTCTAGTCTATTTGAAAAACAGGCAGACAGAACATATGACAGGGAGGCTACAGAAAGTTGTAGTTCCAAATTTGAAGTAATCCAAGCCCAGGGCAAAGCCTGAAGCTGCCTAAATATCTGCCAAGGACCCTGAGGTGTGCTGAAGACAGTCCTTGCACCTGGTCTACAAGTTGTGGAAGGGGTCTGGAGGAGGACTAGCTGCCTGGAGGAGAACGGTGTTCCCCACGCCAGATGGCCACCCTGAACAGAGGGACTTCTCCACTGGCAATCTTACTGGCCTGAAGGTGCAGTTCCTGCTCAGCAGCACTCGGTGACCTTAGTGGATCAGAGGCTCTGGAGATACAGGATCCCTGATCTAAATGGGCTACGTGCTGCATCCTGTATTTCAGCACACATGCTCTAAAATACAACACAAAGAACAATGTTAGAGGATAAAAATGCAGCCAGTCCGATGCCCAGAGTATGGGCAGATATATTAACTTTTTCATCTGTTTTACTCAGTGGTAAAATACAAGTAGCTACTATGGCAACATCACATGGTACATTTGTTATCTCTGAACAAGAATGTGTTGAAGGAAGTAGCAGATCAGTATGCCATGTGTGCTTTCATTTTCTGGAATGTTTTCAAGGGAAAACATCTGTTCAGATATTTTTCCTGGGATTATGGCTTTAGATTAAAAAAAAATGTGAAGAGGAAGGGATGCAATTCTCTCTCTCTGCTCTCTTCTCTCTTCTCTTATAAAACTGCAATGTTTTTCTAAGGAACTGTAGCTCTTGTATTCTATACCATGCTGTTTTCCCAGAGGGGGCTCTATTATTTGCATCTGTAGTAGTTTCTTTAAATGAATAAAAAGCTAAATATTCCTTCGAACGCTTATGTAGGGATATTGTGGGTAGGTGGGAATGGAAGGTATGGCTGGGAGGTTAGCCAAAATCTTTCTGTACTAGCTGGAAGCATTATTTTAAGATGTGAAAATTTTGATATACCTGTTCATAACATTTCATAGAAAAGATGATCTATGGTTAAAGTATTGACCTGGAATTCAAGAAATATGTATTTCATTCTTGGCATGGCTACTCAGGTGTCATCTGTGACGTTAGGCATATTCCTTAATATTTGTACGGTTCAGACCTTCCCCATATGATATCCTCATTCTTGGTTTTGGATGGTATACTCCCTAGATTCCTTTCACTTAGCTTCAGACATCTGCAGTATAGACATTTACATCTGAACAAGCTGTCTAGACTTCCTTTACAGTCAACGGAAAAATGTATAGACTTAGGATGCCATTCATCTGGACAATTTTAGACATCTAGGTTAGACTAAGAAAAATCGTATCCTAAAAGTGCCTTTCTTTCCACTAATCAAGTCACAAGCAGAAATTCAGATTGTATATATCAAAATTTGGGCAGATAAATCCTAGCTTTGTGAAGAGTACTGTCTGTTTATGTGCATTAGTAAAGCCCCTTCACTGATGTGCCCCTTTGTCACGGCTGTGGTTTCTGTGTGATACTTGAATGCAAGCTACAATCAAAAAGTAAACTGTAGGAGGCCCCAGTGTTCTTTCTTTCTTAGAGACCAAGGCAAATCTCAATCAAACAGGCACACACATGAGAAAAATGGTTGAGAGAGAAAAAAAAGATGTTGGCCAGAATCCCAAGCATTAGCTTTTTTTAAATACTAGAAAATAATCTTTTTATCATTGCAAAATGTTTTTAGAAATTGTTGTTTGAAATAATATCTGTAGCACTGGTCAAGTATTTTAAAGGAAAAAAAAAAAGAGTTTTCTTTACTATAAGATGCCTGTTCTTAGAAACTGAAATGTCTTCCGCCATGAAAGGTTTTCAGTTCCATGCCAGGATGTCTAGCTGAAATGCAGTTGACAGAATCTGATTGACAGGGAACAAATGTTCAATTAATTTCTCAGTTCCTGGGTACGTGTTGTTATCTGAGATGCCCTACTGTCCAAGATGCCCTGATGGGGCAGGCGCCCGGTACAATGCAAGACCTCTGAGAACATGTGTCCATCTGGGACAGTGCCTGGAAACCAGGTGGAATACACTGGACATCTGAAATGGGACTGAGATGCTTAAGTATGCAGAGCTGAGCTGGGCACACAGGGAAGGGGTAGTCACATTAAGCACTGCTTTTTAGACTCTTGAGTAACTAGTCTCTCTAAAAGCCAGACTCGTATTGTCAGAATATTATTCAGAAGAGAAAGCTAGGTCAGAGGTTCTGAATTGCCTTATCTAGGTTTTATCTCTTCCAAGTGACTGTAGCAAGTTAAAAGGGCAAGATCTGGAAATCCTGCACTTTGAAAAACCAAAGTTAGGATATGACTCATTCTGCACTTCCACTAAAGTCAATGGGGAGAGGTGCTTCTAGCATGAAGAACAAAGCTTATGTAGGCAGAGGAAGAAGTCTTACTCTGGAAGTTCATTTATTCTTTTTTCTGTGTCTAAGGTTAAGGTGACATCGTCCATACCTATGTTAGTAAGAACACTCTCACAAATAAAAACACACCAAATAAGTCAGGGAATCGAATCTGAGGTGAATCTGAGACAACATTAGGACAAACTGTATCCATTTCTTTCAAGTTTTTAATCAAAAGCTAAAACATCACCCAGATGCAAAATTCAAAATTTCTTAAATCTCAATAATTATAAGCTACTTTAAACATTTGTTTGCACAGTTTTGGCACAAACATCTGGTAACAGAGGCCAATTTTGTGAAGATTCATAGCTAATTTTCAGGCTAAGAAGCTTCAAGTTTCACCAGAGATTTGCATCTCAAGTTAATCACATCCATGTCAACACTCCAAGAAGTCTGATGCATTTAACCAAAAGAACTGAAATAGAATGAATGAACAAAAACAAAAACATAACTTAAATTCCAAGCCTTTACCTTTAGTCACAACAGTTTATAGAGTATCTTCATGGTAGCTCCATTGACTTGAAAGGTATTGTAATGTAAAGAATCTATGAAGAAGCCAAAGAAGTTATCTTCTAATGTACGTAGGGTCAGTTTAAGAGTAGCTAGGACAAGAGACAGTGAAATAAACCTGATATAATAAGTAATAGAAATACAAAGAAAAAGTTTTGAGGAGAAATAATAAACCAGAGGAGCAAGAAAAAGTAGAATAGCTCTGCCCTTGACTTCATTCTCAGAGCATTTAAGATGTCACGGGACAAGAAGACTCAAGATTTTTCATTACTGTATAAGCTGAGGGATGGGAGATAAAAAGACGGTAACTGTTGTTACTAGGAAGGTCCAGTGCCCTCATGGCAGTAGATGCTGCTCTTGACTTTTCCCTCTGGGACAGTAGCAGCTAAGTTTGGCTTTTCAAGTTCTGCCACAGGAAAAGCTGGAAATGGGGCTGTGGCTGTTTTGCCACTGTCGATAACCCACTTCCTCAAATGACTACTGCTTTGCCTCTGCACAGAGCCAGTCCTGGTGGGAGGGTTTAGTTTAGTCTCAGTACAGGAAATACTGTAAAAGTCCCTTGTTAGTCTTCTGCCTTTGATGTCAGTCTCAAAATTCCTACCTTTCCTGAGGACTGTCGCATGCTGCTGCACATTAAAAGCTTAGCTTTCTGTCAGGCTGTGAATATCTGCAGGATCAGATCTTTATCTGGTAAAAGTTAAAAGAGGAATTTTCTCCTGAATTATTTTACATTTTTGCATACCGTGCATTGAAAGAAGCAGGAAAGATTTGCTGATGTCAACCAGGCTTGGGCTGAAAGATGCTGCATTATCCTCTGCAAGGCTTTTGGAGTGGGTTGACATACAGAGATTCAATGCAGACTGAAGTTTCGTGTGAGACAGAGATATTGTGAGTCAGGTGAAAATTGGGATGGAGCCTAGACAGAACCGGCATGAACTGCCTGAAAAATTGAGAGCTTCTCTCTGTAACTCAACCATATTCAGTTCTATAGATGGACTGTATAGCCTATAATAGACTTCTTTTATGGGATCATGTAAAAATATCCCTGACAACAGATGGACTTTGAGTCAATGAAAGCTAATTACATTTTACAATTCTACAGACATGTAAATTTGTTAGGATGAAGGAAGGATTTTGGAACCATGTGCAATGCTTTTACTGAGTCTATATTTTGAATAGCAACCTGACAAATTATCAGGCTTATGTAAAAGCTAATATTATGATTGTTTTCTTCCCTAAGAAATTCACTTTCTTCCTACCTTGGTGTTGGTTCAACACATGCCTGTAATTCCCATTTATGCACTGATGTGCTGCTCTTGGAAATGAAGTAGTATTACATTACAAGTCTTAAAAGTCAGAAAGTCCATTTCTGGGGAGGTCGTATTGCGCATATGGTATATGTAGTCTCTATTAGTTTAATTAGGATAAATGTCAACACTGGGAAAAAATGTCAGAATATAAGAAATGCCCTAATGAGTCAGATCAGCAGTCCTCTAACTGAGTATTCTGCTTCTGACAGTGACAACATGAGATGTTTTTCTGGGAGAAAACATGAGTCTGATCACACCTTGTAGTCCGTCTTCCATCAAAATTCATTTATAAGGAATAAAGAACACATCTCGGCTTGGTCCTGTCAGCACTGATTTATGAATCTGTTGTCTGTTAATCTGTCTAATCTACTTTGAACCTGCTAAAACTGTCCTCTCCCACAACCTCCTATAGTGATGAGTTTCAAAAGTTTAATTAGCTATTGCATAAGGAAATATTTTCCAGATAACAGTTCTACATACCATCAGGATTTTGCAGAAGTTTATTATATCTCTTCCAGCCTTTTCCTCTTGAAACAAAACTGATCCAACCTTTCTAATATTTTCTTGTAAGACAGCTCTTCCATCACCTACTTATTCTTCTCTGTACTCTTTCTAATTCCACTATGTCCTTCTTGAGATCACAAAACCACATACAGCACTGAGGAGGCTGGTGCACCAAAGGTTTTGTATATATGCAAAATGATGGCATCTGCATTGTGTCCTTCCAATGATATCTGATGTCTTGCTGGCTATTTTTAACTGCAGCCAAACACATTTACCAGATCCTCCTGTTGTTTCTTATCATTGGCAGGTTATTCAACTATCCAAAAGATCTTAATTTCATCTTCAGACTTGGAGATGTTGCTGCTCTCTTCCATTTTGAGGTCACTGATGAAGAAGTTGAATAAAACAGGTTCTAGAACTGATGTCTGGGGGACCATGCTGTTCACTGCTCTCCATCCTGAAAAGCAGGCGTTAAGCCTTATGCCTTGCTTCCTATCGTTTAATTCACTTTCAGTCCTGAAAAGAGGTCCACCCTCACGGCAAATGAATCTTCTAATTAGCTTTAAGTTTCTTTAACAGTTCTTTGTCAAAACCATTTTGAAATTTCAAATACATTGTGTCCACTTCACTCCCTTTATAGATTGACATGCTCATAGACATGTTCATTCCCTAGTTCCATGCTGTGAAAAGCTTCCAGTCTAAATAAAAGCATAACTCTGTTACCTTAAAAAGCTGAAGCACAATGCTTTTCTTTAAAAATTTCCTACTTGCTCATGTGTGACTCAGTCAGGCCCATTTAATTATAGTCAGCTCTTCAAGGCAGAGTCAGGCTTTGTGCTCTCTGTTCCTACAGAACTAAAGACAACGTTCCAACTCACAGTTGGGACTCTTGGGAACAGCAGTAGTTCGACAATATCTAAATTTCATGTCAGGCTTTTTGTCAGTTGATCTCAAAGCATTCATCATTTCCCTGCCCAGGGAAGGAAGACCAAAGAGGGTAAGGCACTCAAGTGGGAGAAGCAGGAGTTGAATCCAGGTCACCCAAATCCTAGCTGTGCTACGCTGGACTCTCAACTAAGCCCAGGGATCTTAAATGTAAAGAGGCATTAGCATTTTGACATCTCCTCTCCTCTCTTTCCATTAGCAATGAGCTGAATTAAACTGCTGCACCTGAAGAATGAAAATACTCACATTCTGTGAAAATTTAGGTTTATATGCATTTCAGATTTTTTTTCGGTTTAAGCTCATACCGTGTCTTAAAGACTTTTTTTTTTTACTTAACAAGTTCCCAATCTTTACATTTTCCCCATCCTCAAGCTTTCTGTTTGTTTGGCAAGCCTTCCCACTCCCAACGCTGAACCAGCTTTGACTGCTTCACACTTAATCAGCATTCCTTTATTAAAAAGCTATTAATTATCTTTTCAGTGGCCCAATCTACTGACTATTGTGATGATTGTAAGACTTTTAGAGCTGTTTCCCCCACTTTGTTGACAGACCGTTGGACTTAGAAACAGCACCACAAGGAATGCAGGCTCATCTTTGTTTCAACATACTTAAGGTGCTTTTATCTGTAGGTTTGCCTTGAACAAAATCCTGTTCAAATTGTATTAAGCCCCAGATAAACCTCTCTTTCAGATTATGGTTTCCAACTGAACTCCTGTGCACTGAAGAGAGGGCACCGAATTCTTGATTGTTTCAAGAAAACCTCTTTGAGTAATCCCTTGAGCTTGCCTACAGGGCTTGGATTTCCTAATGGATGCTTTGATGACAGGAGATAAGAGCCAAAGGTACCTTTATTCTCTTAGAAATTGCTCCAAACAAACAACCTCGATGATTAAAGCTAATAGAAATACCTGGAAGATTGATAGCTTGCAAAGCACTGCTGAGTGAATGAATAACTTCCCCTTTAGTTCCAAAAGCTAATATTTGTCCACATTTGCTGCCTTTTAAGAAAGTGCAACGTTTTTTTGTATGCAGAGTGTTGATCAGGAACAAACAGACACCATTCAGCTATTATTTGAATTTTAAACAAAGACTCCCTACTTCAGCTATTGAGGCAGCATTCTGCATGGGTCCATTTATAATAATTCAAACATGGCACGGGGAGGGTCGCTAGAGTAAAGTACATATAAGTGTGAACATGATACTCTTGTAAAAGTCTTTAATGATGTGAATGGGCAGTGCACTATGGTATTCTATACAGGGGTTTTAAATTGCACAAAGGGCCTGTAAAACTTCTATATCTGTTCCCAAGCAATACACCTATCAGAGAGCTGAACAAATGGAAACCAAACTCTGCAGCAAATAAAAGTCTTAAATTTACAATGCTGGATTATAAAACGGTGTCTTTCAACAGCAGCTCTGACTTATTTCATGTTCTGATGAAATCATTGCTTGCAAATGCCAAGAAATTCAGCTGTAAACTTTTGGCAATAAGTAGACTCTCCTTGGAACTGCTGGTTTTGAAAACATCTGTAAGTAAGGAATCCACTACAGAACCAATAAAAGGGGCTGAAGAGACCAAAACTTTCACTAACACCTCATAACACAGGCAGTGTTCTGAGTGCCACCAAGCCCTGCTCCCTGGTATGTGGGTTATGTACATACCAGAGTTCATTTCCAAAATGGGGGTTTTATGATTCCCAGTGTCACAGAGCATGCAGTCAGGGAGTGTATCACATAACAAAGCAATCTAACAATAGAGCTGCAAATAGTTGAACATTTGGTTTTGAAGTGATGCAACCCAGGTGTGGGGTGTTTCGATATTGAAAATTCCTCAACTTTCTTTCACACAACAAAAGCAAAACTTTAAAAGGCTCTGCTCTGAGTAAGTGGTTTAAGGAATTTCCCCTTTTATAACCACATTGAGGAAGGATCCAAATTAATCTAATTTTCCTTAAAAGATAAAGGACTATGGAGTTAGGAGTTACAAGAGAAGCCAGGTGGTTTCAGGGAGAGGAGGGTATGGGTATGTTTTGACAGTTGAAAATGAAATTACGAGCTGCTGTTGACTCGGAGCTTCCTTGCCTTAGTCCAGCTCATCACCTGGCCTTTGGAGGTCAGCTAAAAGGACCTACTGAAAGGGAAGCAGAAGTGTGAAGGAAGATTGAAAATTATGTTCAGTCCCCTGACTGAGGCTCGGATGTTCAACAGCCTTTAATGTGTCTGCTCCAGAATCATCCTTGGGAAGGAATTCTGATATGGAGAAGGCACAGATTTAATTTAACTCTTTCTTCCCCTTGTTCCGCTCCCCCCACCGCCCCCAACTATTTTGATACGACCTGTGGTCCCTGCAGAGTACAAGGTTTCCCAGACAAGCCAAGAGGGGAGCTTGGGATCCTGTGCCCTGAGCAGCACTGCTCTGATTACATCTCAAACTTAGTGATCAAATCCTGTCCCCGTCCTCTGTATTGCGAAGAGGGAAAAGGCTTCCTGTCTTCTCTCTCCAAGCAACTGCAAGTCCCCTGCAACAGGAAACTCTGCAGCTTGTTCATTGATGTCTACCCATGGCTCTTTCTGCCCCCTACGCGAGTGCTTGGCAGATAGGGGAACGGAATCTATTTTTTCATTATTGTTTTTAACATTTAATAAAACATGATGAAAACACATTAAAGATCTTATTGAAAGGAGTCAAAACAATTGTTTTTTCATATTATTTTGATGACTGGATTCATGAAGGCACTGAGTGAGAATTTGATTTTGTTTTCTGAACAGCTTTGATTTCATGCTGAGGGACACAATTACACTTTTGAAGACTTCTTTTTCACATAGAAAATCAAGGTAATGTTTCATTTACAGCTTCCAGGAGTTCAGGGTTAGACAATCCCTCTCTTCCACCTGCATGTCTTCCCAGAAAAGGGGTTATTGCTTGTAACAAAGACTGTAGAATTGGTAGCATCTGAGGTTAGTATGTGGGACTTGTGGGATGGTGATAGTCTAGATGATCAACCAGATCTTTTTTTCCTTTCACAATCCCTTAGAAAACCGGGGCACAGAGCTCCCATCCATCTGCAAAGCTTCTGGAAGCACAGTCCACCAGGCCAAGCTGGATACAGGGAGGCTGTGTGGAGAATGGGGATATGACCTCCGTGAAGGTTTTGGGGAGTTCTAGGTAAGGCAAATCTCAGGCTGACTGTAGAAGTGCTCTCCCTTGTGTTTTGCTAAAACATGGCAAATCCTTTTGGAGGACACTTAGCACGACAAAGCAAATCTTACTCCTCTGAGCTTATGCCCTTCTGAAGGTTTGCACTGGGGACTTCTTAAGTAAAATCTGTGGTGGCCTTTCAATCAGGCACTGGGTCATACCAGGTTAGTCTGACTCATGACTACCTTCATCCCTGACAGGGAAAAAAAAGAAGTCTATCATGGTATATAGTATTCAGCAACTAAACATTTCAGAAGAAATCCTAATGTATGTAGCATGCACTGTTCAGTGAGAGTAGGAGAAGAATTAAAATATTACTTGGCTGACAAGACCTTTTTGTGATATGTTTTAACTTCTACTTTCTCTTTGTTTCCAGTCTCCTGTTTTCTTTTCTCTTACAGAGTAAACTAGGAGCGGTCACCCACTGTCAGTATTTCCTAATTCTCCTTAATGTGTACAACCTCCCCACCAAGTCTGATCCTTAAAACCTAAATAGCTTGAAGTATGAAAAAAAGTAGATTAGTATTTTAGAACTGTTGAGTTATTAGCAATATGAAATACAAATAAATATGGCTTCTCGCCATAAATGCTATGAATGTAAATGTGCAAATGTTTTTTAAAACCCACATCTCAAAAAAATCTTAACATTGATTGAAATAAAAAGTTATTTAGAAAGGAGCAAGTTGAAAAAAACCCAACAAAACAGAAGTGTTTTTGTTAGCATACTCCATTAGTAAATAAATAGGGAAATAAGGATATGATTTCATGTTTCAAGAAAATTAACTAATGCTGGCCAGAAACTAATTATTCAATTCAATTTTATGATACATTTTCAAATTCCAGCGTCCTGGTTTGTTTCACATTATCAAGAAATGATATTGCTTGTCAACCCACAGAAACTTGACACAGAAATAATTCCACATACCAACAACCACGGTAGGTAAGTGAGAAAAAAAAAGTTCTATTCTTGAGTAATCAATAGCTTCCTAGCTTGATTACTAAACTGGTGGCTCGAACCCTTGGTCTTCCCCTTTCAAACCCAAATGTAAATGCCAATTTCCTGCAACTTGGTACTGTGTCTGAAACCATTGCCTTGCTGGTTCTTCTAGGAGGAGAGAAACAGAATATTTTCTGAAGCATGTTTGTAAAAAATAGTATATTCTCACCATCAACAAAAGTCGAACAGCTCTGTAGCTACTGCTGAACTTGGGAAAGTGTTGGAAGGACCCTGTGGAGCATGGGATTTCCAAGAGTCAGAACAGAGGTCTTCAGCCCTTCTAAGACCCTGACTCATATTTGTGAAGATTGCAGCTGTGTTCACTCCCACTCTCTCCGGGCATACACATCCACTCTCCTCCATGGACAGAAAGAAGACGAAAGATGAAAGTTAATGTTCCTTGAGATCATGGATACTTTTGCAGTGATGTTTCTTCACACATGCTTACAATGAAATACCCTTGCTTCTCTCTGACTAGTCATGTTCCTAGACAACTGTCGCAAGTACTTTGCATTCCCAGATCATCTCTTTTCTAGTTTTGCATCTGCATCCTGTGTAGTGTTGCTGTCATGTTGTGGTCTGTAGGGGTAAGTGGACAACCAGAGCTCACTCGCTTCCTTGTTAAAGGCTATAAGTGTATGCTGCACCCCAGCTAATACAGTACTCTTTGCAGAAGCTGATTAAGGAGGTGGTTGCTGAGAGGGAAACTCGTTTGATGCTCAGTTGATTTCTCACATCTATAAGCTGCCAGAGAAAACGAGGTAGGGAAGAAATTGTATCAATACATCTGTGCTATTGCATACTAAGAATTTTTGATGAATCTCCAGTCTATCACAAACAGAAGGCATGGGAGTTGAACAATAATGGAATAAGAGCGAGTCTGAGTTTATTCATTATCCCAGATGATGAGTGGGGGTATACTAAGTCCTCAGCTTTTGACACTATTGATGTCAGCTCTTGGGAGCTGAGGTAGGCCACTGCTGAGGGTGCTTGAAAAATCCCACCCTACGAGTCAAACAAACTATATTAGTCTAGTGACCTGCATTTGAACTCACTTGCCTTTTAAAAATAAACCCCTGTACAAATCCCAAAAGCAGCATATGGTTAGTTCACATCATGGACTAATAATAGTTTACATCATCTTATTTTTAAAATCAGACCTTTTTTGAATTATAGGAACACCAAAAATAGTGTTGGAAAATTCCAGAGCCTACCAATCCTATAACTTAAAAGCAGCCAATCTTTTTTTTGAACCTATTTAAAAAAAAAAAAAAAAAATCCCTGCCTCTAAAACTACAACCTTTGTCTGCCAACTTTCAGCCTGGAACACATTTTTACAGCACTTATAATCCCCTGAACAAACTAGGTTTATAATGGAAGTGCTGACAGACCTTTAGCTATTCCAGCTATCTTAATAGCTCAGCTGTATTTATTTTTCATTACATTTAAATATAATTGGTTGAGGTTTAAATCTAGTTCAATTTGATGAGAACCTTTTCATTTAAATATCGGTTCTGGGAAATGGGTCCTTTCTTGGGTGCCTTTTGCCATCATTTTGGGGTTGCTTTTTAGATTTTTCCTACTACCCCGTTTGTGTGGTTTTCCTTTTAATTCAAAGCGAAAGAGGAAAAATAAGCATTCTCATAGAGCATATGGTACTCAATTGTGGTTTGAATCCCAGTGTAAGGAATTCCACTAGATGTTTCACACATTCTGTTTTGGTCTTAATTAAGAAATATTTGAGCTGGCTCAGCACACCAGTGGAAAAGCAATGTGCTGAGGTGCATGGGTCCTTGATGATCTCCTGAACTTCTTTTGAGGAGTCTGATTAGGGGCAAAGGGACACAGGGCAAGGTGTGAAACAACTGTGGAAACCCAGAAATGCAAGTGTCAGGGATTGCTGATGGGATAGCTGTAGGACTGGCTTAAATATGAGGTGTCCGTACTCTCTAGATTGAAATTTATTTTTTTTCTGGGTGAAATACGACCAAGATGGAAGACCTTTGAAATTGAGAATCAGGAAGCAAGAAAAACAAACTCAGCAGAATAAATTTAAAATACCAAATCTAGCCAACTGTTATGCCATAGGGAAAAATATTTTCTGAAGTGAGGAATGTGGGATTTAACATTATGTTAACTACTGTCATACATAAAAGATGATAGCAATGGAGATGGAGTCATAGTTATTAATACTATTACTGATATTAAGTAGAAGGTAGAAGTGTAAATTTAAGGGAGAATCAGCACAAATTTTTATATCATTTAGAGGATCAGTTTCAATGATTCAGTCCAATATTTTTCATAATATAGGATAAAGAACCAAACCCACTCTTTTCTAAATGAGGACTTTAGCCTTTTTTAAGGACTGGTCTTTTTCTGGAAGATGTGAACTAGATAGGAAGTCTTAAAGAGATGGCTAGTCCACTAGGGAATTTGTCCCAATTGCTCTCCTGGTGAAAATATTATTTCCAGTTTTGTGATCTTTTTATGTCTGTGTGCGCGAGTACAGAGTCTTCAGTATCCTGTTTCCTTATGATTATATGATTAGTGATTATATGCAATCATCATTTTATTTGTTGGCTTACTATTCGATAAAGTAAATAAACTAAACTCCTTAAATCTCTTGCCAACAAAGATATTTTTCCAAGGCTTGAATAATTACTCAGTGCAAGGACTAAGGTGGCTTTCTTAGCTATATTATTGCATTGGATGTTCATATTGAATCTTCTGCTTGCCTGTACTGTATCAGGAAACATAAGAAGGATTTACGAAATAGAAAACAATATGAAAAAGGTGAACACAAGGTGACAATTACTGAGCATTTGAAGAATATGAAAAGTGGCAGGTGAAAGGGAACTGCAGAATAACTGAACAGAAATAAGAAGTCAAAAAGAAATACGTTATCAATAGTACACGAACAAACTCTTTGGGTGGCTTAGTTGGGTGGTTGTGGAGGCCAAGTGTTTAAAGATATTAAAAATTTGATATCAACAGAAGTAATTATTAAAAACAATCCAATTTTCCACTCAGAAGTGTCTGGTG
>NW_009648369.1:6353863-6370610 GCF_000708025.1 Charadrius vociferus
TTACATCTGCCAGAGATGAGATGGCTGGGTAGTCTCTTAGTATGACCGGTTACATCAATTTTTTAAGTCTTATGTATGAGAGCTGGTACTTAACCTTTGATGAAATCTCTTGCACTTCAATACATCAGTGAAACACATACTACTCCTGACAGACATACAGAAAAAAAGCCAGCTGTTCCCTCATAATCACTAAGGTTCAGTGTTATCTAATGGACTTCAGTAGGGGTTAACTCATGCACAAAAACTATCGCAGATCAGGATATACAAACCAGTCGGTAACGAGAGAAATTAAGCCTAGGTGTCTAACATATACTGTGCAGCTGACTAGAATGCAAAATAAAGTTAAACTACACAGCTTCCAGAGTACATTATGTGTTTGGCACAGGAAAAAAAAAAAAAAACAAACAAAAAAAAAACCACCTCAAAGTTTGTGTATAATACATAAGATAAATTTTTTTACAGTACTTGCTATCACTTTGTTGGCAGGAAGCAGAAAACAGACATTAGACCATAGTCAAAAGAGGAAAGAAAATAAAGGGATGTGGAAAAGAAAATAATAAATGGAAGAATTGGTGTTACAGAAGAACGTGTTGTATTGCATCCACTATCAGCCACTTGGTAGCTACTGAAAGAGTGAATTTTAGCAATTAGCAGAGTCCTCTCTCCTTGGCTGGATTTACTATGTTTGTGTGCTGCTCATTAACACGCCCAAGGTTTAACCTGGGACCTTTGTGATCTTCAGTCACTAGTTCTTCCTGCAAAGACAAAAATTAGCCTACGCCTTGCCAAGCCAGGAGGAGCTGTGTTATGTTGAGCTCAGCTGGTAGTCGCTTTTTCCATCCCTGCTGATGCTTGCCCCACATCAGCTCTGGGAGAAGAGCAAAAGAATCAGGAGAGATGCATGTGGATGCACTGATCCAGCAAGCAGGTTTCTGGGCTGGGTGGTGATGGGAGCTGTACCCACCTGGCAATGGCGTACTGAGGCTGCCAGAGAAAGCCAGAGCCTAGGGCAGGATACGACAGATTTCCTGAACTGGAACAGAAATTTTAAGTCTTGATGTAATTCACAGAGACCATTCAGCTTAACTGTTTTGTTTTGGTTTGGTTTGTGTGTGTGTTCTCTCCCCCCCCTCCTCCCCCCCCATGTTTATTAAGACCACAATTAAGTCCAAGATTGTTTTATTGTGCTGGGAAAATCAAAAGAAAAAGTAAGTTTGGTTCTGGGGCCAAGAAGGATTTTTCAATGTGCTTCTCACTTCCTATCAGGAAAAGAGTCAGTCACAGTATTATCACTACTTGATAAGACATTAGTAGAGCTGTTTGATGCTTGTATTTTCTTTCATTGTGAGACTTGGTAATATTCTGACTAAAAAAAAAAAAACCACAATTTTTTTCTTTCTCAAAATATGCTTCCCTGTGGCACCAGTAAAGTACTGTCCAAACAGATGTCAGGGTTTTTCTTTTCTTTCCATTTTAAAAGCTTCCCATTGTTAGACAGTCACACTAACATCCACCATGCCAAATACTTCACTCGACAGAACTCCTTGTCCAGAGCTTATGACTGCAGGGCAAGTGCATCATCTGGATTCTCCCAGGGATCCCAAGTCTGCCAGGATCATAAGCGAATGACTCTCCTCATCCCAAGGAATTCTTCCCCTCCAGAACCTTTTACATTCCCAAATATATAGTTTGAGACGTCCAGGAGAACAGCTGGGATGGTTGCTGTGAATTCCATGGTATATCTCCACTGCATTTTGAGTGACCCTATCTAAAAAGTTTTCCACTCCAGCCAGTCCCCCATGCCAACACTGTTCAAGCCAATGCTGGCAGGACGGCAGGGCTCCTGCCACCTTTAGCTGTGGAAATCCAGTACCTCGGGCCCACAAATGCAGAGTGTTGGCATTATTCAGCATCAATGCCAGAGCAAATGATGCCAGAGCAAATGATGACACAATTGCTATTTCAAACCATTTGATTGGAGTTTACTTTCCTTTCTAACACAATCCTGATGCAATTTCATAGCTTTCTGGGAAGTAGCCAAGCAATGCTGGATTATGCCTTTTCCAGCAATATAGCACTAAAAAGTTATCAAAAACATTTTAGTATTTTCATGTCTTCAGGCATCAGATGCTGCAAAGAAAAAATATATAATTTTCTTTGTAGCACCCTGGATTGAAAAAAAAAGCTAATAGACTATTCACAGTACACAAATCTACTATGGTTTTCATACTAAAATTTATCATTTTAGCTGCGTCTGAATCTTGAAATACATTAGTTAATTTACCTATTATATGTTGATATATTTAGATAACATTATAGTATGCTTTAATTTTTCCTGCAGTGATCTCCACATTGTTTTGTGTAACTTTATATTTTTAACTGTGAGAACTTTCAAAGGTTTCTGTTTGTTTTTTTTCTTAGAAGCCAAGTAAGATTCTTTTAAAATAATTTGCTCAACTTCCATACTGATGCTCATTACACAAGTAAATGAGAAATTCCTTCCGTAAAAATTACATTAAGTCTTACTGTCAATTACTATTATCTTTTCAAATCCATACCAAATGTTTTTTCTGTTCAAGATTTTGACTTGAAGTTTTTGACTTGTCTTCAAACTGTTGCTACTAACAACTCGAACAAGTAAATATACTGTTATGTTTAGATCACCTGTTACATCATCTGCTGAGTCAATAGTTTATCCAGGTATATCCAGGTATATCCCATCCTTAGCCTGAAATAAATACATAGGATAAAATAATCTGCAGCTACCAAAAAGTTGTATATCCTATCTGCTTTATGGAAATACACGTCAATCTATCTTTTTCCATTTTAGTGGCACCAGGACTCATTCCATACAAAATTTAAGAACACAGTTTTTCAAGTGTTGTACCTTTTATGATAGTATATATAATGTTGTCTTAGGGAAATGAAGCAGAATTCAGCAAAAATAGCTCAGACGCAAACATTCACAAGTCCCCATAGAAGACTAAGCATTCACAATAGAACTTCAGCTCATTGTTCTTTGCCTCACTCTGACCATATTTTTTAGTCTTCAACCACTATTTTTAACATAGCATTTGAGGGAAATTCCATCACCATTTTATCAAGGGATTTTCTACTATAATACTTCTTTTCTCAGGGAATTTAACACTTCTCTCTGTGTTTGTCCCAAGCTCACAAGGAATCTATTTTTCATTCCAGTTTCAGCACGTGCTTTGAAGCCCCATTACAACTCACCAGCAGACTCTAAAAGCCTCAGCCTTCTAACTATGGACTTCTGGATTTGGATGAACATTTCCAAAGATCTCCATTAATGCCTCCACCTTGAAAGTGTGCATCCTTACAAAAGCAGGTGGTACAAGTCTGCTTTCCTGGAGTCCTACAAGCAGAACACAGCTTTTAGTATGACCTTTTAGAAAAACTGCTCAATGAAAACACTTGCACTATTGCCTTAATGAAAGTTTGTGTGTTGTTCTTTCTTATATGTAGTTTACCTGTTTTATAGATGTCAAAACAGGAGCTGAAGACAATTTCATAGAATCATAGAATCATAGAATGGTTTAGGTTGGAAAGGACCTTGAAGATCATCGAGTTCCCACCCCTGTGGCATAGGCAGGGACACCTCCCACTAGACCAGGTTGCCCAAGACCACGTCCAGCCTGGCCTTGAACATCTCCAGGGATTTCGCATTTTAAGTTGTGAAGTCTCAAACAGGAAACTGCATCCAAGCTGTTTATTTCAGTTACATAATTCTATCACTTCTAGGATACATGAAAAGAACATTTTTTTTTGCTGTGGTGGTGGTGATTTTGTTTGTTTGCTTAGTTGGGTTTTTTGTTGTTGTTGTTGTTGTTGTTGTTTATTTATTTTTATTTTGTATTTCATTAAATGATCTGCATTTATTCCACATTCATTCCTTCAGTTAAGGAGTTAATCAGCAGGCTTAATGCTTAGATTTGATGGAATGATGCAATCACCCTTTTTCATGAGAAAAATTAATGAAATAAAGGTTGTCCACTACCAAAAAAACCCAAAACAAACAACCAAAGAAAAAAGGATGTGTGGTCACTTTTTCTTCTAATAGTCTTCAGTTATATAGAAAACTGTTGCAGAGAGGAAGGGAATAAACTCTTTTCTGTGTCCAAGTAGCTATAGTGAGAAGTAATGAACTTAAATTGCCAGCAAGGGAGTTAAACTGGATACAGGGAAAAATATTTCTAATGGTAAGGCTAATTAAGCATTAGATGGTCTAGGGAGCCCACAAAACATAAATTATTGGAAGTTTAGAGAACATATTGGGCAAAGCATTGGAATAGAAGGATACAGGCTCTTTAGGAAGGAGAGGCAGGGGAGACAAGGGGTGTGTGTCACCCTCTATGTCAAGCACCAGCTGGAGTGCATGGAGCTCTGCCTGGGGATGGATGAGGTGCTGACTGGGAGCTTATAGGTCAGAATTAAAGGGAGGGCAGGGTCAGGAGACATTATAGTGGAAGTCTGCTACTGGCCACCAGACCTGGAAGACAGAGTGAATGAGGCCCTCTATAGACAGACAGGAACAGCCTCATGTTCACAAGCTCTGGTTCTCATCAGGGACTTCATCCACCCTGATATTTGTAGGAGGGACAACACAGCAGGACGTACAGAATCCAGGAGGTTCCTGGAATGCATTGATGATAACTTCCTTCTCCAAGTGACAAAGAAGCCAACGAGGAGAGGTGTTACGCTGGACCCTGTTCTCACTGTCAAAGAGGTGCTGGTAGGAAACGTGAAGCTCAAGGGTGGCCTTGACTGTAGTGACCATGAAATGGTGGAGTTCAAGATCCTTAGGGGAACAAGGAGGGCACACGGCAAGTTCACTACCCTGGACTTCAAGATAGTCTTTGGCCTCCTCAGGGATCTGCTTGGCAGAGTACGGTGGGATAAAGCCCTGGAGGGAAGAGGGGCCCAAGAAAGCTGGTTAATATTCACGGATCACCTCCTCCAAGCTCAGGAGTGGTGCATCCCAACAAAGAGCAAGTCAATCCAGGAGGCCTGCATGGATGAACAAGGAGCTCTGGCACAAATTCAAACTCAAAAGGGAAGCCTACAGAGTATGCAAGCAAGGACAGGTAGCCTGGGAGGAACACAGAGAAATTATCTGAGAAGCCAGGGATAAGGTTAGGAAAGCTAAAGCCCAGATAGGATCAAATCTGGCCAGGGACATCAAGGGCAACAAGAAAAAGTTCTACAAGTATGTCAGTGATAAAAGGAAGACCAGGGAAAATGTGGGCCCTCTCTTGAAGGAAACGGGAAACCTGGTTACCCAGAATATGGAGAAAGCTGAGGTACTCGATGACTTTTTTGTCCAAGTCTTCACCGGCAAGTGCTCTAGTCACATCACCCAAGTCACAGAAGGCAAAGGTCTGTGAGAATGAAGAACCTCCCACTATAGGAGAAGACCGGGTTCTAGAGCATCTAAGGAACCTGAAGGTGCACAAGTCTATGGGACCTGATGAGATGTATCCACAGGTCCTGAGGGAACTGGCAGATGAAGTTGCTCAGCCACTATCCATCATATTTGAGAAGTCATAGCAGTCTGGTGAAGTTCCCACTGACAGGAAAAGGGGAAACATAACTTCAATTTTTAAAAAGGGAAGAAAGGAAGAGCCAGGGAACTACAAGCCAGTCAGTGTCACCTCTGTTCCTGGCAAGATCATGGAGCAGATCCTCCTGGAAACTCTGCTAAGGCACATGGGAAATAAGGAGCTGATGGGTGACAGCCACATGGCTTCACTCAGGGTAAGTCATGCCTGACAAATATGGTGGCCTTCTATGACAGGGTTACAGCATTGGTGGATAAGGGAAGAGCAACTGGCAGCACCTATCTGGACTTGTGCAAAGCATTTGACACTGTCCCACACGACATCCTTGTCTCTAAATTGGAGAGACGTGGATTTGATGTATGGACCACTCTGTGGATAAGGAATTGGCTGGATGACCACACTCAAAGAGTTGTGGTCAGTAGCTTGATATCCACTGGGATATCCACACTGGAACAGGTTGCCCAGAGAAGTTGTAGATGTCCCACCCCTGGGGATGTTCAAGGCCAGGTTGGATGGGGTTTTGAATAACCTGGTCTAGTGGAAGGTGTCCCTGCCCACGGCAGGGTGGTTGGAACTAGATAATCTTTAAGGTCCTTTCCAATCCAAACCATCCTATGATTCTATGGAATTGTGATATGGCTACCATTCCTTCTGATTTCAGCAGAAAGAGATCTGGTAGATAGCTCTTTAAAATTCCTTTAAGCTCTGTCTTCTGTCATCCTATCTTTTTTTTTTTCATATTTTATTCATATTTTACATATAATTTTCCAAGCTTTTGTATTGAGGCTGATTTGAATTTATTCACATGTTGCCTAACATGAAATATCTTTTTGGCTTACATTTAAAAAACGAACAATTGTTAGCTGAATAAGTCATCTATACTATAAATACATAATGCTTTCATATAAGACTTAACTTTCTGTATGATTTTGCAGGCTATAACCCAGCATCAGATATTGTGGCAGGATGAAATGATTAGGTCACCTTTATTTTCCTTTCTGCAAGATAAATAGCACAGCAATACTTTCATCCTTTTGAGAAATTTTCAAGGTGTGGATTTTCTTTTTAAATCTGAAGTGAAGGTAAGGAAATAAATTCAATATCGTGGCAGTTTTCAAGAAACAGTTCTGACACTTATTAGCCTTGAGAGGCCTTAGAAAATATTTTTTTTTCTTCTTTTATCTTTTAGACTGCAGCTTGCTGGAGCAAGAACAGTCTTACTTTGTTTACATTATACCTAACACAAAGCAACTCCATTCTGGGATTCTGTTGCTCATTTTTCCAATGCACTTTTGCACTAAGGAAATAAATGCCTAATGACATAGTATCAATCAACCTGTGATGAAATATAATAAAAATGCAGTGTGTCGCCAATATATCACATTCTCAGAACAGCAGTAAAGAATAACATCTCTTTCTCTGCTTTTCCTATATTTTAACACATGCACTGACTGTGTGAAGCAGCTGTACGAGGCTTTGAGTGTTCCCATGAAAACTGCGAGGAAAGCCCCCTGCACGATTCACAAAGAGCAGTGCTGAGCAACTGCTGTTCTACTGACTTACGTGCTTTGTGCTATGCCATACACGCAGGCTTGCAGATGCAGATTTTTAACTCTGATGTAAGCAGAAACCTCTATGACGTGAAAAAACTCCATCAAACAAAGCCAATGTGAAAGCAAGTTTCCAAAAACTTTTGCTTTGCCATCTTTTAACTGATTCATAGCAAGAAACAGCATTGTCTCATTACTTGTTATATCATGGAAATTCCTTCAGCACTACAATGGACAAGAAAAGACAATCTAGAAGAGACATGATATTGATACAATACAGTGGAAAAACTTGAGAGTTCATTAAGGCCCCGATTCAAACATCAGAAAAGTCATTAGGAATCCTTCCACTAACTTTTCTCACAGTCTTTTGAACATGTATATTTTAAGTTACATTTGCTTTTCTTTCCCTAGCCAAATGTAGAGTGCTGTTGGACTCTGTATGGAAAATTATTAATCTTTTTTTTTTTTCCTAAAGGTGATAACAGTTAAATGTTAATGTTGTTATATCATTATATATCTAATTTATGACCATTGAGTCCTAGAAGATAATCTATTTTTACTTGCAACACAAAAAGTTAAAGGAATTGTGACCTCTATACCATTGCTTTAACAGCAACATAATGAATTAATGTAACTCATTAATTACTGCAACTCATTAAGAGTAATTAACATATTGTGGCACAAATTTGGATCCACATTACTGCATAAGAGATGGATTAACTTGAGTTAATTCATTCCTTGGTGTAACTGAGATAAAAATCAAGACCACCAAGAGATTAGAAGACTTTTTAAGTATTAAAAAATTCTTTCTATTTTGTTTTTATAGTTCTTTGAATTTGTGCACTATCACCTGCCTCTAGTTGGGTGGTCATTTTCTTCACTGCTACTCAACTGCTGCTTCATGCTAAGGAACTTGCTAGTGGTGCACTCTTCTCTCAGGAACAAGGGTCAGGCAACTAGGGAACATATATTCTTGTAGAGAAGGCTGTTAGTTCATTGCTCTTTTGTTCCAGTATAGAATAAACATACATATTCATATTTAATTAGAATTCTTTTGGGGGGAAGCCGTGGAGCAAGTTACATTTTCCACCAGCATTCAGTCCAAACCGAAACAAAAAGGAAAAAATTTTGTGAACTGAAAAATTCCTGGGACTTTTGAGTTGGAAATGACAAAGAAGAGAAAATAGATTTTAAATCAAATTGAAGGTAGTCAGCATAATAAAAACATACTAAATATAGAACTTTTTTTTGTTTAGATTCTCCTGAGCAGGAAAAAAAAGTCCAAAAAATGTTAAAGCAGCATGACCATCTTTTTGAAAGCTAATATTCTTTTAGTGTTGGAAAAATCTATTAACATTAATAATACTTCACTATTGATTTAAAAAAATAATAACTTGAAACTATTTACAAGTTTAGCATTGTCAGATATTTTTCTCCAAAGAATTCCGCTGACTGAAAATGCAAACTTTTCTTCCTATTTCTCCTTCAAACTTTAAACTTGTCTCCAAGAAAATAATCAAATTCAGGCTATTTCATACTAACAGAAAAATCAAGTTCAATAGTTGGAAATTTTTCATACAGCATGCTCCACTCGTGCACGTTTTCTATGTAATTTGAGGGATCTAGTTCATGGGTTGAGGTAGGAGGGAAGGGACTGATGACCACAGTTCTGACAAGATAGCACTGAAAGAGCTGATAACTTTCAGATAAGATAGACCTAAGCTTTCTATCTGCAGGAAGAATTTCTGATCATTCTCTGACAAACAGTTGAAATTATTTTTCCTATTTCATACACAATAAGATGAGGCAGGTTAAGCGTTTACTTAAAACCCTGGGAGGTCAATAAAAAGCATTGGGTCTACAAACAAACACATACGAGACCACAAGAGTGAATTTACAAGACACCTTTTGCTTTCTATTAGCCGTCCATTCGTCCATTTGCAGTCTTACTCTAAGGAAATATGATGCAGCTTAGGATACTTTCATCAAGACATAGACTTCTTTACATTGACTGTAAGGAAGAGTATGTGGGAAGTAATTTACTGCAGAATAACTAATGAATAGCAAGTTTATAATGTAGTTTACCTTACTTAGAGACTTACTTGCCCGCAACATAATCAGATCCTGAACCAAAAGGGAAGTCTGTAAGGACCAATTGCCCAAACATTAAGGTCAAAAGCTGGAGTTAAATTAAACCTTTGCAAAGAGATTTTAATTTTAATTCCAGCTTGCTACCTAAAAGGGTTGAAAACATGCAGAGGTAATTATCAGTGATTCAAAAGCTATTGCTAATGTGGTAACTTATAGTTGTCTTCTTTTGAGTGTCTCTCTGCCTTCTTTGCTACACAAATAAGGTTATTTCCAGAATTGTTCTAACATAATTAAATCTCCTATTATCTCTCAGCCAAGCGCAATTCACAGCCTGTTCTACCAACATCAGCCCTGGAAAGCATTACAAGGAGTATGCACCTTTCAGTGCAAAAGCTGGAGGATCTCAGCTTTCTACATTCAATTATCTGATATGGTGATAAATTTAAGGAGAGAGAGATAGAGGTAAAGGTAGAGATAGTTATGCAATAGGAGGTGGTTGGATATAGTGTTAATCAGTCACGGACAATTATGTTCAGTAAAGGTTGCCATAGGTGAAAGATAAAGGCAAAAAATGAAGTAATGTGAGAAGTAGAAATAAGGAATAGAGTTTCAAACCAGGATTGCCACTTAATCTTTGCTCTGGTTATCGTTTGGATCCTGTCCATATGTATATTGCTACTATCTAGGGATGTGTACAGGAGATTTTATTACCGATGCTTGAGAGAGGCACACAGCAAAAAGGGCGTACATCCACAGAAATGGAATGAACATCTTCCACATCACAGGCATTTCATGTACCAGCTGTCATCTCTTTTTCCTGACTATGCAAAGCTAAAACCAAGAGGTGTAACCTTTCTCTAGCTGGTACCAGCAGCAGCCAGTGCTGTGTTTACTTTCACAATCCCATCTCAAGAATACTCATACCCCATTATGGGACATAAAAAAACCCCAAAACACAAAACACCTCTTCTTTTCATTTTTCCTAAGTGGTTCTTTCCTGCGTAGAAGCACACTTGAGTATATCGGAAAGAAGAACTAGACTGAAAAGAAAGAACAGAAACAAAAAACTATGGGGAGCTCAAGTTTATTTATGTAGTCAAGAAACCTCAAAATAGTTCACAAGGACTCCATTTGATGCCCATCCTATCAGTACCTCCTTGAAGCCCTAGTGTATGTGTCAGAGTGGTAATTCAAGATCCATTCTCCATGCCCATCTTAGCTATCCCTACTGCAGCTGCCCTCCCTGTTCTCCTAAATGTGGCTTCAGAGTCTTCAGACCTCTAGGTCTTTCTACCCTTTTTTTAAAAAGACACGTTATCCCTTCTTTTCAGTCCAGCTGAATCTGCTGCTCAGTGCTAATTCTAAAGAGTGAGAGATATAAATTAGGTATGACTGTTTCAAAGAAAAGGTTTTCTTCTTCACTCAGCACTGTCGGACTCATGCTGCATCTGAGACTTGCCTATACTCGGTTTCTGCACATGTGAAGACAGCAAGGATATTTTTATATGGGTTTCAACCTAGTTGAGATTCTCCCTTCACATGTCCTTATACTTTCAGAGTATTGCACAAGGAGTGTATTGTATATCAGAAGGACACCCAAGAACTATGCTGTGAAACTAATTCTGAAAACCTGACAGACTAAGTAATTTCTCCACCAGCTGCACATTTTAAGAACTTTTTAATTTAAGTAACTGCCATTGCACTTAGTACATTTTAGACATATACCTGAAGAGGAAGCAGGCACTGAATGAAATTTTCAAATCATCTTCGGTTATGTAAGAACTTTCAGTGATTTGCACCTTAGAGCTTGGAGCAGGACTGAAGTGAAGGACGGATAAAGGACAGAAAGAAGGATGGAAGGAAGACATACCCTCTCTTTAGTTCAAGCTTTCCACTACTGCCACAGAATCAATAAAATTGTATTCAAAAAGGAGAGCATCTTTCAGGCACTCAAAGGGCTGTTTCTGGGAGTACTGGTGAGGAACCACCTTTCCATATGGTCTCTACACTGAGGCAGGCACGGATTCTCATGAATTTTGAAGTATTTATTTTGTGGGTTGGTTGGTTGGTTGTTTTTCTTTTTTTCCCCAGAATTCTTTCAAACTAGAGTAAGCTTTCCTAAAATGGTTGGTGGAGAGGAAGAAGAGAGAGTAGAGAGCATCAAGCTGTCAAAATGATGTGTGGACAAGGACTTAGCTTACCAGTGCAGCTAGTTCTGTAGCCAAAGGGAGAAAGATAAAGGATCTTGTTCCTTGCTGGCCTGAGGCCCTGGAAGTATGCTAGGAATGCTGCTCTCCTTCCAGAGGAGCTGATTCAGTTTCACTTGTGGCTGTTTAGTTCCCACTGTCATCACTCTCACAGTGACAGTTGCTATAGTGAGCGAGAAAGTGCCTTGCCTAGTTTTGGGTACTAGCACAAAAGGCTGCCTGTCTCCTCTGCAGTTTGGCAGGAGCCCCTTTACTGCGGGATGATGTGTAGCTGTGCACTTACTCGCTGCAGACCTTGCTGGAGCTTACCGGCACATTCCTGGAGAGAGCAAGTACAAGCAGTGCTGACTGGCCATTTTCCTTGGAGGAAACCTACCACAATATCTGCACTTGACCCGTGTGTTTTACCAGCTGTTCCCCCAGCACTTTATAGACTTCACACCTGTTTTGCAAAAAAAAAAAAAAAAAAGAAAATATTCATTCATTTGAATGAAGCATAAAATGACTCAGCTGGCCACCACAGGTCCCCTTGCGTGAAACCTGATCCATGTTTAAGAAGTCAGCAATACAGAGGCCCTTGGGATGCAGTTCAGTAAAAGACTGCACTGCTCTTTTTTGGGGGGATCCCAGCTCCTGAAATGGAATTTAGGACGCTTTATTTTACCCCATTCATCTCCCTGTACAGCAAGATACCTAAAAGAAGGCAATCTAAAAAGATATAGATTTAAAAAGGGGCTACACGAAGTCTTCATGCTGCCATTTAGCACTAGCTAAGGATACAGGCTGCCTCTCTGCTGTCAGGTTAGATGCATCCAGCCACATGGGAGCCAAAAAGTGCAGAAAGTTACTTCAGAAGATATAGTAAGAACTTTTATTTCATGTAAGTGGTTAGTGTTTTTCCCCACAAAATACAGTCCACTAGCCCTGCACAATACAGTATTTTAGAGACTGGGTCACCTGAGAAACCCCAGTTTCTATCCCTTCCTTAGACAGAAGAGTTCAAACCTGTATTCTTCCACTACCAGAGAACCATAACAACCAAAATAAAGGTTTCTCATGGGTGGAAACTGGGGTACTTCCTTAAAAGAAAAAAAAAAAAAAGTCATTTACCTGCAATGCTGCAGTCAAGGGCGAGATGCACAGATTCAAACATTCTGAGATAGGCACCGAACCTGGATTGAAAAAGCTAGTACTTCTTTTTCCAGTGGAAATGGAAGGGTTGGCTACCACTGCTTTTTTTGAGTCTGCATCTTAGTATGCTCTGAGAATGTCCCCACACTAAGCATTTCAGAGAATTTAAACTAAAGAATATTTTGTTTCTAGCCTCTGAAAAGACACAGGTACCAGCCCCGAGTCAGATACTCAAAACTGATGTGTTGAAGCATTTCTAAGTATATATAAAGTGTAATTCCAAGGAAGTTGGGTTTTTTTGTTGTTCTTGCAAATTGAAGTGCAGCTAGCATTAATCTACCTCCGGATTTAGGCAACAACTAGACAAAGAGGTTATTATTGTCCAAGAGGAGATGTTGGTTGAAAATATTTTGAAAGCCACTTTAACGACTTTTTTTGAAAATCTAGTCTTGTCAAACCTGACTCATTTTGGAACACCTAACACAGGTGCTTCTGAAAATATTCTGTTTTTCTGGTTTTGCTTTAAAGAAAAAAAAAAAAGGACAAAAAGCAGAAGAAGGATTCATTTTACAAATACCTGACTCAAATGGAACAAAAGAATGGCCTTACGCATAAAGCATTGAACTGTTATTCAGGAATGACCTGGAGCAAGTCATTTAATCTGTCTACACCCTGTTTCCATAGGGAAGGTCTCTTTTTCTTCCCCAGCAATTTAAGCAGTAGGCTCTTTATGAGACAGTTTGTTTTACTTTGTGCCTTTGCATCTATATGACAGCAGAGAGATCTTTCTGCAAGAGCTTCCAAGCACCACTTCAGTATAAAGATATATAAATAGAATATAAGCATAAACATGAAGAAAACTTTGCAATTTTTATGATCCATTCTTGGGACAACAGTTTAAATTTTGGAAAAATCTAAACTGGTTTTCCTCTGAATATATTTTTGGAGATGTTCCTTTAGATATATGAATTGAATATTTCAGAATACGGTTTCATTTGCACACATCTCAGTTTCCTCCAGTCTTAAATGAACACTGCATAATCTGGAAGGATGATCTAATGACATCCTCATTTGGTGACGGTTTATCATGGGCTATATTCCCTGAAAGCATCATTATTAGAGATGTTATTATTACTGCTTTAGAAATTAAATTATCTCCAATAAGGACCTATACATATAAAATGGAATCAAAGCCCCCTTATCTTCAGCAGTATTTATGTTATAAATTATCTCTGGCACCCAAATTAGAATGTCAAAGGAATTTGACAGTGGAAAACAAAGGAAGTGCATGAACCTCCCTTAGGACAAATCTGATAGCTCACGCTTGCATGTCAATAGGCACTGCCCTTACCATATAATAGTCAGTCCCCAGATCCTCAGCTGGTGTAAGTTATCCTCTCTCTAGCAGTGGAGCCCTGGCAGTTTACAGCAGCTGAGCATCTGGCTCACTTGTAATTTATAGCAAGATGCCATGCCTCAGACTGTGCAGCACAGCATCTTTATCCTGGGACTTACAACAGCCACAGTAGTTTTTATTGAAATGTGGGAATTACGATTTTTGTGCTTGGAAACAAAATTTTGTTCTTTATGTCAATAACGTGTAAACAGACACTTTAGAAGTTTCATGGTTTAGCAAATAGAGCAAAAATTAGGTAAGTGGGCAAGGGGGCAGGAAGCTCATAAAACACTTTCTTCTCTTAAGGAAAGGTTATTATTTCTGACTCCACTGTGTATCAAGTCTGCCGCCAGTGTGTCATCTAAGAGGAAATGCATTGAATATTTTATTAATAAAATCAAAACTCAAATAAAAATTTAATGTTGTGGAAATAACATTAAAATTGGCAACATTCCTATTTCCACATTGTTTCATGGTGAGTCAACTGGAAATTATGCACAAAGTATGGTATTTGTGAGAACAAAGGAAGACTGAGATAGGCAGCCTGGCATACGTATTTTTATATCTGCTGTTATCAATCAGAACAGTATGTGCTGTGGAATAGGCAGGACTTGTAAATCTTGTTTGCCATTCAAGACTGGTGAAAATAGGGAAAGGCTTCTGAAAGTTGGTAGCAAGAAGCCTTGAACCTTATTCTGAGCAGCTATATTCCATCATTTTTACTACAGAGATTTAACCATTCAGCATAGTGGCTTGTGGGGTATTATGGTGCCTATGACCTATGTGCTGAGCTCTAAACTCCCAGAGTTAACAGGATCACTTTAGTTCTGTACAGGTAAGTTAAGGAAGGTAAAGCTCCACATGGGAACTCGCAACAGCCTGTGTGTTGAGTGCTAGAACACATCAACCAGCCAACAGAAATTGCCATGGGGAAGGCTATGTCTGAATTCTGCCTCTTAGAGGTACTCAGTTCCCTTCCTTGACTCTGAGAATATCTCTGAACTTAAGATTTTCAACCTGAAAATGCTCCTAGAATGTCTTCATTTGGACAAATATCAGGATGTGGCCTTTTGCTCAGCAGTCTAAAGGTCAATGTCTTTTCTACAAAAGGTGGACATTTGACATCCATGTCCTCTTCAACTTGAATGGGTTTGAAGTTCTTGTCAGGTGAGTAGTGCCACCAGCTGGTTATGCAGTTCCCTGGACAAAAGTGTTCTCCTCACCCTCCAGTTGAAGATGAGCCACCCTGTGTACCCTAGAAAGAAAGATTTTTTGAATGCAGTAAGAAGAAAAAGATGATGTCCAGCTGTCCTGAAATGAAGCAAATTCTTCACCTCTGATTATAATTCTCATTATGGAATTAAAGGAAATGAAACTACTAGAAGCAAAATTGGCACTGTGAAAAGGAAACCAAAATTCAGAGCTGTGAACTTCTGAAGTTGGGAAATCCAAGCAGCTGGAACCCCGCTTCAGAATTCTGCAGGAAAATCCCTACGGACTTGCAAGCCCAGTAAGAAGATTTTATAAAATGCTGTTGTACAAGGCAACAGAAGGCAGCAGTGCCTGGAGGATGGGGTACAGTTTTAGTTCCTCAAGTTCAAAACATAAATTCAAAAGGAAAAAGTCACAAAGAGGATCTACCAAGAAGTAAAATTAGAAGGCCTTGCTCTGGCTTATCTGGGAAAAAGGTGTAAGATTGTTGCTTCTCTAAACATGTCAATAAAGTGAGTAGTACCAGGAGGAAGAAAGAGGGATTTTAAGTTAACAGTGTTGGCACAGGAACAGATGGAAACAAACAGGCTAGAAATAAATTATGCTGAAAACTTCACTACTGCATCAAAGAAGTGTGGTTCTGGAACAGCTATCCAGTAGCAGTTGCAGAGGCAATTCCCCCAGATCAAAATAACAACAACAAAATTAGTTTTTAAGAGGACTTTGATCACTTCATAAAAGGATTACCCACCATAGTTGCCTCAGGTAACAGGGCATGGGTTTCCATGATTCAAGAGGTCCCTTTCAGTCTTGTGTTACTGTGAATTTAGAAGTTGTTACTAAAATAACATAAATACCTTAAAGTAATTTGAGTACTTAAGCAAATAGGTAGATACTGTTCCATGTATCTAAGACCATTCATTAGCAGCACAATGGTTATCCCTTATCTGTATTTAAAAGGAAATGGTTTTCCATTTCCCACTGTTAATCTTTCCTCACTGTCTGTATTAATTATTAATGTCTGTGTTTTAATTCTTTTTTTACTTTTCTTAAACGTGTTGGATGCCAGTTAGGTTTGCCCAAGGGACCCTGAGAGACGGATGAATTAGCTGCTACTATTTCAGCCAGAAAGCATATTCTGTAGCAGATTCATATTTTCTGTGGAGCAAATGCACAGAGCTCAACTTGTAATAAAACAAAACAAAAAATCAGTGGCCAGCAAGTTACATCCGAATATCTGTCTGCCATACAGAGCTGGCATTTTTCCTTCTGTCAGCAAATTGTATTGTGTTCAAGCCTATAACACCAATAGGCACAAGTTACTTTTGAGCTCAGGGAAAGCTCTACCCTTCTGCACCCTGTTAGTGCCTAAAGGCTTCGCTAACAGCTTTGTGACAATGGAAGTACAGCAGTAAAAAATGACCCAGAGCCAGCAGTGGATATATTGGGTGGCTGCTATGTGTACTTACCAACACCTTTTGTCTGAAACTCGCTGATTACCAGCGGAAACAATGTGGGAAGCACACAGACAGTGCGTAATTAGATTACAATGCTTCCTTGTAGCTGGAGTTAGTTGTAACC
>NW_009648369.1:6370656-6408304 GCF_000708025.1 Charadrius vociferus
ATGCAGTTCTTTTTAGTCATAAGCAGCTGGATCTTAAAACCTGGCATTGGCCCATATGTCTTTAACAATTCAATCTTTTTCTTTTTTTTTTTTTCTTTAAATTTGTACTAGAAACTTCTTCTTAGCCACTTTTCTAAGATTTTCTCAAGCTTCAGAAAGCTAAACATAATGGGAAAATGCAAGAAGTCCACTACCTGGTTAATTTTACTTCAAACTGCCGTAAAGTCACCTCCATCTGAAGAAAGATATGATAATGGGTAGTCATCTCCTCTCACTTATGTGTTGCATTTCAGTCACAGCAAGAAATTACAGCCCTAATGGAAAGGAATGGAGGTTGTCAGCATTGTGGAGAGAAGGAAAATGACTGATTCATAGGCTTCCAAAAAAACTGGCAGCAACAGACCAGTGGTGAGCCTGTGTTGTAGTTAAGAGCCAGTACAGTCTATGAAGGTTTTCTTCCTATTTCATACATTTAGCACGCTTTTGTAATGCTTACACATTCATAGGCTAATACTAGGTTTATGGATGAAAATATTTTAATTTCTTTGTATTTTTAAAAATTTATCTTCTTTCTTCTCAGAACCAGTTATTCTTCATACAGTTTGTAATGCTATTTTCTAGCAGAAGCAATAATAAACCAGAAATCCCATAAAACTATTTTTGTCCTGGTAGAGAAATTGATATTAACAAATAAATGGACAAAAATGAGCTAATGTTCCCTATAATATTTTTGAATAGTTGATACTTACGTGATTTTTGAACTCCAGGTTTTCAGTCAAAAATCCACATGTGTTTATCAAATGTCCTGAGATGGATTAGAAGGCCATATTCAGAGCTTCTGGTTATCCTCAAGCTAGCATCCACAAATAGCCGCTTTACACTGGTTTATTTTGTGTTGAACAATTTGACAGGGCTGTCTTAATTTAATTTTATTTAAGTTATTGTAAATTTTTTGTCTATATTGCGTACAAGTTTATTACTGACCAAGAAATGTTGTTAGCTATTCTGGATTTCGTTGTAACAGATTGCTACCTACAACATTCTAGTTGAAATTGCTGAAATTTCCTAGGTCACAGGAGGTAACTCTGTCCTTTAATCTTTTACATAAAGGGTCAAATTCCACTCTTAAAACTCAGGATTTTTGTCTCTGTGTTCCTATCAGAAGGATGGGTTGGACCCCTCTGCTTTGATGTTTTTTTAAAGTATTTCTTACCTATTGGCCAGTTTATATTAATTTTTTTCTTGTGACAGTGCTGCCCTTTAATTTAAATAGTTTAATTTTTTCCCCCAATTGCCACATTTATCATCCCGTTGAATCAACAGTTATACTACCTTTTCTCTTCCTTAACTTTATTTAATGGAATAAACCAATTTTCTCCAACAACTACCTATTCTTCAAAGAATCATTCCCTTAAGATTTTTATAAAACCTGCTCATCTATCAGCGAGAGGTAGCATTTGACCATTAACCACAGAAGAAAGCCAAAATTTTCTTCTTTTCAGAGAAAGATTTCCAGTCATGCGATTCCAATGGTTTCCAAGTATCAGATTAATGGCCACGTAGAGGAGGTGAACAAGTGTTTTCAGTTGATATACTACTAAAACCAGAAGACAGACTTCAGGATTGGCTAACAGTGAGTAATGAATTTATAAACACTAAGAACTACCCCTAAAACCCCAATGACATGCAGAGCAAGCCAAATAAAGTTTCTGCTGTTGAAACAACTTATATGATATTACCTCTGAATTCCTGGAACTGACTGTGGTTTTTGGCTCTGGTCTCCTTCAGGGGCAACAGGAGTGTCTGTAGTTAAAATTGAGACTTCCATTTTTGGTTACTGACACACCACTTCTAAAAAATGCTTAAATTACCTCCGATACAACCTGATAGAATAATTTTTAAGTCTGCTTAGAAAATTATAAGATGTATGCCTCTATTTTATTCTGATATCTTGTCCACGTGACTTCCCACCAGTTCTCCATGTTCTATACTCTGAATTCAATCTACACTATAATGATCGCATGTGAAAAAATTCTTAATGAAATAGCCACTTTTAAAATAATGGATTATTCAAGAAATGAAAACTTTTAAACCTACTGAATAATTTTATTATTTCTTCCTATAAGTCACATCACAAGGGAGTGCTGCTGGATAAATACCAGCTCTTGAAATGGGGAAGCAGGGAAGTATAGTTTATATAAAACCTCCATGCAAAGGAGCCCATGGACCAGTCAATATGCCTGTCAAGAACTTATGGGTCAAAATCAAAGGAATTGCCAAAAAAGAGGGGCATTGTGGGTACCCCCACCTTGGTGAGTGTCTGCTGCTGACCACCCAATAAAAAATAGATGGGTGCACAAATCTTCTTTAAGCAATTGGAAGGAGTCTTATGATCACAGGCCCATATAGCATGACGGACTTTGACTTCTGCAATATTTACTGGAAGGGCAACTCCATATGTGTGAAAAACTGGATGGATTATCAGCTTGGGGGATAGTATTTAATGGTTCAAAGCCTAACTGATGACCAGCTGTGAGTAATGTTCCTTATAAGCTGATTCTGGAGTCAATGGTCTTTAACTTCATCAAAAACATGGATAATGGACTGTATTCAAGTTTGTAGATGGTGTCAAACTGAGAGGGAACAGCTGATGTGCTGGAGGGCAGGGCTGTCTCAGGTTCTGATGGGTCTTGGTTAAGTACTGGTACAGGTTACCAAGAAAGACTGCGAGTGACCAAATCTCCACCTTCAGGGTTTTTCACATGCGGCTGATGAGAGCCCTGAGCAACCTCTTCTGACTTTGAGAAGGTTTTCTGAGTGCTTTTCCATCTGAAACTATTCTATGATCATATCATCAGCTTGGTGGGGTAAGGTCTCAAGTCTAAACATGTTCCAATATTTTTTTTACTTTGGGGGTTGTGAATTTCTGGAAGACTTTTTTTTCTGTTTCTGATGGATTTGCCAAAGGTGCAACACCAACAACTTATTTTTCACTGGAAAATATTGGGATTTAACAAAAACAAGTTGGAAAACCTGAACTAGATCAAAGCTAGATCAACTAGAAAAGGTATAGATTTTTGCTCAAGGAGCTGGCTGAACTGAGTTTTACAAAAACTGCCCCAGCCCTGTGAATGAAATTCAGAATGAAGTCTTCTTCCATAGAAACATAGAATCATAGAATATCTCAATTTGGAAGGGACGCATAAGGATCATGGAGTCCAACTCCCTGCTCCTTACAGGACCACCTAAAACTAAATTGTATGACGAAGAGCATCATCCAGACGCTCCTTGAACTCTGACCAACTTCCCTACTGTGACCACTTCCCTGTGGAGCCTGTTCCAGTGACTGACCACACTCCCAATGAAGAACCTTTTCATAATGTCCAATCTGAACTCATCCTGATGCTACTTCATTCCATTTCCTCATGTCCTATCACTGGTCACCAGAGAGAGGAGATAAGCACTTTGAAGTCTGACTGAATATGGCTGACTCCTAGCCCTGTTCCTTACCACACCTTCACAGGCAAAAGCTATTTTTCATGTTATTTCAACTCATCTCTTAAGTTTAAGATTGTTGATAAAACTGATGCATTGCATAGCCTATTTTCTTTATAATCAAAGAGGTTTTGTGCAAATATAAGTACCTGATAAGCACTTAGGCTTTGGGGTGATTCTATGGACTGAATTACATCTTTGTATAATTCATGGTTTGTTATCACTATTCTGTTCACACCTCGCTGTGTGGAAGTTTACAAGTAACTTCCTGCAGTGCAAAATGCAAATGAGCTTCTTTTTAAGAACAAACTCAACATGAAGCAGTGCTTTATGACTTTCCTGGAAAGTAAGACACTCTTGGAGATAGTTTTGATGCTGAAAATGCAGCCAGGTAATCATAAATTATAGAACTTTAAAAAACTTCCCCTTTTATTTGCAATTCCTTTTATTTGTAGTGTTGCTAGCCTGCATATGTCAGTACAGCAAAAGCCAGGAAGTCTCTGAGGATTTAAGCAACATAATGTATTTAACAACAGTATTTCAATGTATGGAAAAAAACAGGAGGTACAAGAAGAAAGAGTAAGGTAAAAAGGAAAACTATTACCTTTGAAGCAAAAAAAAAAAAAAAAGCACATTTCTAAGTAATCTTTAATTTTAAAAGTCCTGGCATCTATGCACAAGGGTTCTGTCTTCCCTTGTCTGCCTAGAATTTGATTGCAATAGAAACATTGTAATTCATTAGTGTTATCATACTGCTATCCTAACTAATGAGAAATTTTGATTTTCCTATGACAAGGACTGCAGATAAAAAGCTAGGAGATTGTGAACTAAGACTGATTAGTTAGACAAAAACATGAGTTCAGGCTTTTTACTTAACTTCAACTGGAACTGAAAACTATTAGCCTAAACTGTCAGAAATTTTTGTCAGGTTTTTTTTTTGTAATTTGATTGTGCACCTAAACTAACATAGCCTGAACTTCATGTAACTTGCTGAAGCCACATTACATTATGCAGCAGGAAAAAATCATACAGAGACAAATAAGAAAAAGAGGACTACAAAAGACTAATGAAGTGGAGAATGTTTGAACAAGTTAACTGTAAAACAGCACTACAGAAATAATCAGGCTAATATGTTCAAATACAAGTGAGGTCAATATCTACTGTCATGAGCCATCAGATGTGTAAGGTTCTGTTTCTATAGTCGGGCTTGTGTCTGCAAGAACATTTTTTCCACTAATTGTCTGTGTTTGAGTTGCTCTTGAACTAGGAAAAGGTGACACTCACTCTTTTTACAGCCCACACCAGTACTATAGTAATTTTGCGCATTTCAGCATAACTTTGGGGACAGCTACCAAGTCTCTTAGCACTTATTGTAAAATAAGTGATCCCATGCATTAGTGTCTTGAAATCTGAGGCAGTCTTTTCAAAATGCAAATGCAGGAAGAGCAAAACCATGAGATGTCACCAACTCATAGGGCATGCAGAAATGACCCCAGAAAAGATCACTGAAAGGCTGTGTTAGAAAGTCAACCAAATTTTAACCTGTAGCCTCTCTAAGGTCAATCTATGTGAGCTACATAAATATCAGATATGGTCAAGCACATTAGAAAATTATTTACCCTGAGAGACAAGCCAACAGGCTGTCATGTTTTAGGCCAAATCGGCCTAAACACAGACAAAGACACCTACCTTGTGTAACACATTCGAAATTCAAAGAGGAACTTCTAAACCCAAACTGCATCAATTAGTCCAAGAGTAGTTATACTAATTTTTTAAAAGTCTTTGTTGCAGACTTAGTCACCCCAGAAATCCCTTTGGTTTTTCTCCTGCGTGCCCATTCTGCCCGGCATAGAGATGGAACAGGAAAAGCCACTGCTAGCTAGGTAGTAAGGAGACATGAGGAAGCTCTGAGCCAACTCCAGACCTGAAACAAGCTACTGAGTCCGGACAGCGTGGAAACAGTTACAGCTGAATCCCTCCTGCTTATTTGCCCCACTACCTTGAAGCTATTTCTGTTAGCTGAAATTGTAAGGCATTATTTGAAGATGCTGCTAGGAAAATGTTTGAATTAAATTTATATAATTCTTCAATGAATTTGGCATATATTTGCACAGAGCTAAGTAAGAAGTGTTAGTCTGCTCTATGCTCTGTTGCATGTTGTGTCATTTTAGCTTAGAAAAACTTACCTAAAGTTGCAAACTTTGTTAAATGATTGGATCTAGTTCATTTTCTGCTATTCTAGATTATCCCTTCTAGAGAGATCTTTGTGCAGTTAGCGTTCAGAGCAAATCTGTGGCTTCCTTGTGGAATTCCTGTCTGACCTTGAGAAAGTATTTTGTTTTATCAAAAAACACAATGCTCTGACTAAGCGCATGCTAATAAAACCTCCCTACCTCATGGCAGGCTGTGGGAATCAACATCATTAAATACCTGAGCAGCTTGATAGCCTGGTGATTAGGACCATATAAGTAGTTACATAGTCAATTCCCCTATGGTTAGAACATTGTCAAAGTGTGTGCTCCCTGTATCTATGCCTGATGTGACATTTTCCTAGTACCAAATTATCTGGAGACATTACAAGCAGAATTGTGGAAGGATCAAAAACAGCTCAAGTGGTTCACCCAGTCCCTTGTTGCAAGATAGAATGGCATGCAGCTGACACAAAACATCTCAAAGCCCTTGATTTGCTTCAGTGCCTTTTAAAGTACTTCTGAAGAAGGAGTATGTGTGTGCACACAGGAGTTATTACCAGCTAAAAACTCTGTCTGCTGATATCCCACCTTAGAACACTGCATGTATCTATTCTAAAATCAGATGCGACATTGAAAAAAATATTTGACAGAGGTATGGTTGTCTTTTGATCTTTATGAATTCCTGACATACTTCTGCTGAGCGTAACCTTCCTGCTACTTTGAGAGGTGTACAGAAATGAGAACCATCCCTTACGTGCTGCCAATTTTTATCTTACCAGTGAATAGTGATAATTTTTTTCTTTTGTACATTTACAGGGGGTCACTCAGGCCTGCATGGAATTTTTTACTACATCAACTAGAAGAAAACTTAATAATATAATAATGATTATTAATGTAACATGCAATGACTGGTCCTATAAAACATAGTTAAGAGGCTTGCTGTCTTGTACATTAATATTGATTTGGAGATGAGATCACTTTCCACAGAATTTAATGCAGCTTTGGGCTCAACTGCAAGTAACATTCTTATAGCATGTCTTATTTTTAAGAGTAGGACCTTTAGGCTGCAATGGAGGGTTCCTCAGCGGCTGATCTAAACCATTTCATACACTAAATATGGGATCACTGGAGCTGTTCCAGTTTTGTGATGATGATAAGCCTGATAAGCACATGGGAAGCGTATTTGTAGATGTTCTTCATTGCTTCTCTGTCAAAGCTTTTCATTTGTCCACTTACTTTTATGCTTGTTTCTCCTGAACAGAGATTCAACCCCAAATAAAAATCATCTGAGAACTTGACTGAGGTAGGAGCTCATGTTTAAAAAACTAACCAATATGGTTGATGAATACATATTTTTTCTGTTTACAACACTTTATGTGAAGAACTGCAATGCTGTGATATATCTTCCATATAAGTTGTGAGTCCATCAATATTTGATGAAAATCATCTGCTGTCTTTCCTAGTCAAGATTTTTGTGTGTTCTTTCAGATCATTGACAAAGGTGTTATATAGTGTAAGAGCAAATCTCACCCCTGCATGACCCATTAAAACACATTCGCGCTGTTATTCCTCCTTGTGTCTAATCTAACTAGGTTTTAACTTACTCATTTGATGACAAGTTGCTGATGTTGTTAATCGCTATAACTTCTTAATTGAAATGTTGACGAGTTCCAAATTCAATACTTTGTCAAAGTCCATTATAGCAGCAGTCTTGTTTGTAACACTCAAACATTTAACCTTGGGTTTGTTTTTTAGCTGCTCAGATAGGGTTTAGGATTTTTTTATTTCTCTCTGCTCATTTTGTTATAATTCTGTATTAAATGAATAGTCATCAGCCACCCTATTTTGCTCCAGGGTTGATGTCAGACTCATGGACTCCTTGTTACTCATGTAAGTTAGATGAAATGTTAACAAAATATTAGTTTGTTTTAGGCTCCAAAATTTCTGCAGTTATCGTAGAGGCAATGAGAACCACCACCAAGGATCCTACCTGCTCCTTTTTCAGTGCTTCATTTTGCTATAGACAAATTATCAGTACTTGCTGACATAAAAAATTCTAACACAAGCAGCTGCTGTTCACCATCTTCTGAATTTTCCAATTGGAAAATGCGTGAAAAGCAAAATATAGTGCCTTTCCACTTCCTTGCCTTTTTAATCCTCCTGCCCAACAACACAAAAGAGAAATTCCATATAAAATAAAATAAATACACAAACTTTCAGGCGGCCTTAATTTCCTTAGGTTTTATGGTCAATGATTCTAACCGTGCCTCTCTTTATCAGTTCTAAAATTCTGGAATATGATTATCAAATTAATTACTATTATTAATAATATCTTCCTTTTTGCAATATGTACACACTCAGTTTGCTTGTGTGTGCATACACATGTGTGAGAGAAGTTTTGCTTATATGTGTGTGTGGAGCTGCTTTCACTTCCTATCAAACTCAGTTTGTGGTTTCAACTCCTGTGGCCTTTCACAGAAGTGAGAGTGGAGATTTCTGAACACCTATTAAACTGTTCTTAGACAATTTCTGATTATTATTCATATGTTTTTAATTAAATTCTGCCTCCTGCCTAATCTCGTTCATAATTGTTTTCAGCTTTTTGAAATTGGCCCTTTGAAAGTATCAAGTGTGTATATCGCTGTTGTGGTTTAACCCCAGCCAGCAGCTAGAACCACACAGCCACTCACTCAGTCTCCCCACTTGGGATGGGGGGGACAATTGGAAGACTAAATGTGAGAAAAAACTCATGGGTTGAGGCAAAGACAGTTTAATAGGTGAAGCAAAAGCCATGCGGCCAAGCAAAGCAAAACAAGGAATTCATTCACTGCTTCCCATGGGCAGGCAGGCAGGCACTCAGCCATCCCCTGGAAAGCAAGGGTCCATCACATGTAACAGCTACTAGAGAAGACAAACACCATAATTCCAAATGTCCCCCCTTGCCTTCCTTCTTCTTCACCCAACTTTATATACTGAGCATGAAAACATATGCTATGGAATATCCCTTTGGTCATTTGGGGTCAGCTGTCCTGCCTGTGTCTCCTCCCAATTTTTTGTGCCCTTCCTTCAGTCTATGCACTGGCAGGGCGGTGTGAGGAGCAGAAAAGGCCTTGAGCGCTTAGCAACAACCAAAAACATCAATGCACTATCAACACTGCTCTCATCCCGAATCCAAAAACAGCCCTACACCAGCTGCTAGCAAGAAAATTAACTCCATCACAGCTGAAACCATGACAATCACTGGTTTTTAATCATTACAAATATAATTAAAACTAAATCACCTCTCTCCCAGGCTAATGTCATTCTCTATGAAGAATATCTAGTATCAAGTACATTGTTTCATATCCTTGAGATTTTTGCATTTGCCCTTCTTATCCCTGATTGGTTTATGTGAATGTCTTTGAGAAGAATTGGTGTCTTGTAGGGCAGTGTGGGTAAAAGTCAGTGCAAAGTAGAACCACGTAAGGAGCAGCAGGAGCCAAGTTATTTCTGAGGTGAAAACTCAAGATCAGTCTTTTTCTTAGAAGACCTGGGTTTTTTTTCTCCATTAGTGTTAATGTTGTTGGTTGAGTGCTGCATTGACTACCTGCATGGGGTAGAAAGAACTTTGGGTTATTTTCCCAACCTCCGCATTCATGTGCCATCAGCATGCAGTTCTGCTACCTACATGTTTTAAAAGTTGTGCAGTTTTAAAAGCTGTGGTGTTTTAAAAGCTGTGAGTCCATCTTCACTTTTCTCTAAACACTGTGATACCTATATAATCCTCAGCATCAAATGAAGAAAATTATGTTTAGACTTGAAAAAGATACAGCAAGTCAGATGTTAAAGTGTTGTTTGTTTTTTCTCAACCAAATCCGTGAAAGCTGGGAACTTGGATGAGGATGACACTCTTCTGTGATATCATCTTTCTACAATTATTTTGGTTCCTTCTGCTTTAGGCCATATACAATAGAGCTCTCGTAATTTTATCTTATAGTGATAAATGACAACAACTATGGGGTGTTAGGACCATTCTGTGGGAATCTGAGATACATGGAGAACAATGGAATGGAAAAGGTAGGGTTATTTTTTCCTCTGAAATATCTGCTTTTTGGGTAGATCTTTTGATTATTTATTGAACTCTGAAACTACTGGTACTGTAAACCTAAATAACCCCAGAGACATGAGCGCTTGGCAGAAAGCTTTCAGAGAAAATCCATGCTTCCTTCTTACACCTGACTCCAGCTTGCATTAATTTCCAGCACTCCCTTCGGCAGATTGGACACAGGCAGGTCTCCAGGTCATACTGACAATACAGTCTGATCTTCTTTACTTTTCACCCAAAGGACCTTGGGTCTCACAGGCATGAAGTCCATGGTATCTGCTGGTAAAGATGTCATCAGCTCACCCGGTTATCTATCTAGTTGTGGTCTCACAATTGCTTTCTACTGACAGAACTCTAAAATCTTGCACTGAAACCCCTCCTTCACAGGACAAGCATGACAAAATGAAGACCACAATTGTAAAGGAAGATATAGTGGAGGAAACAGGTTGGTTGAACAGACATGGATGAGTTTTCCCATGTTTCTGTGTCTTTTGGGTATCTCTGTGGTGTCTCAGGTGCCATACAGAGGAGAAACAGTGGCTTAGAGCATCACAAACCTCCATCTGTCATGCAGTGGGTGCCTAAAGTAGGTCTACCCCACTCAGCAGTGTTCACAAACAAAAAGGGTAGAGATATGGTTAAACCTGTATCCTTGTCTTTTGTGCTTCTGCTTGTCTGACTTGTGTGTCCTTGAATCAATCACCCTGGGGACCAGTATGGGAAGCCTGGCTCTGTTGGGCATCACAGCTCTCACAGAGTGCCACAAGAGGTGAAGGGAGCAAGGGTGAACTCAGAAATGAAGGTCTTGGTCTCCGCCACATATCAAACCAACCCAGTAAAACAAAACCCAGACCACATTATGACAAGACAGCTGAAGAGAGACTTTTTACAAGGGCATGTATTGATAGGACGAGGGGGAATGGCTTCAAACTGGAAGAAGGTAGATGTAGATTAGATATAAGGAAGAAATTTTTCACTGTGAGGGTGGTGAGACACTGGCACAGGTTGCCCAGTGAAGTTGTGGAGGCCCCAACCCTGGGAGTGTTCAAGGCCAGGCTGGATGGGGCTTTGAGCAACCTGGTCTAGTGGGAGGTGTCCCTGTCCATGGCAGGGGGGTTGGAACTCAATGACCTTTAAGGTCCCTTCCAACTTCAACTGTTCTATGATTTCATGATTCTATCATATCATTTGAAATAAAAGGTTTTGCTTCAACTTTCTTGGGACAAAATTCAAACATTAAATTTTGCAGAAAAGTGTAAGATCTTCCCACAGATAAATCCTCACTCAGCCATAATGAAGTTATTTCCCAGTTCCTTCCATCTCTGCTACAGCTTTCTGCACTGTGTGTGTGATTTAACATTTTGGGAGGAAAAAAAAACCAACCACACACAAAACCTGTGGCTTACTGAGTCACTTACTGGCACAGGGCCTTGTTTAAATATCTTCCTGAAGTGGTTGGCTTGGCGCTCCCTGTCTCTGAGGATTTCTAATGGATCGTTATGCCTGAAATTAGGCAAGCAGTTTCCACAAAAGAGCTGAAGCTTTTAAAATGGTTACTACTATTCCTTTTCAGTATAAGTTTATCAGCTGACTTCATCAGTGAATTTGTAATGCTCTTCCCTTCCCCCCTATCCAAAAACATGGCTTACTGCTTCTGCCATATTACATTGTCTCTGTTCTGAAAACACCTGAGAATTCCTTCAGCTCTGTTTCTACATGCATGGATCTGGTATTCACCCATGAAACGGGTGACTGCTGCCTCAGTAGCACATTTATCAATTTAATAAACCAACATTATCAGCAAGAATTTAATTCCCTGGAGGATGGTCAAGCTGTGGAGCAGGCTGCCCAGAGAGGCTGTGCAAGCTCCATCCTTGGAGGTTTTCAAACCCTGCACAACCAGGTCTGACCCCATAGCTGCCCCTGCTGTGAGCCGGAGCTTGGACCAGACACCTCTGGAGGTCCATTCCAGCCTGCATGATCCCATGATCCTTTCCTGATTGTCTGTTCAGCAATTGGTTTATTTTCTTTTAAGTACAATATTAGAATTAATTTCTGGTTAAAGGTCATTGTCCAAATCCTTAAATTCACCCATGGCTTCCAAAATATACAGCTATGCAAACATACATCGCTGCATCGTCAAATTGCACTTTGGGGTTTTCTTCATGTAAAATGAAGTTAATTATCAGAGCTATCTCAACAACTGTTGTCATAAACATGCAGTGTTTTTCCCTTCTCTTAGTAGTTCTAAATTCATTCAGTCTTCAGCTTTTCCACTTGCCTGGCATCTTTTCTGCCCACATGGTCGTACTGATAAACAGCAGTAGCACATAACAGTATGATAGAAATTGCTGTTGAGTTGGAACTGTGTTTTCCCACAATGAAAATGTTCCTCCATTTTTACAGATTCGCTCTTACCTTTAAATCTAATACTTTCTGACATGGTCTGGGTGAGTCTAATTAAATGTGGTTTTGTAGATTTTTTGTGTTGAAAGTGCATGGCAAATTTTCGTCTGACAACTGCTTCTCACCTCAAAAACATAAAGTAGCCTATCTCATAAAGGTATAAGAAGAGAATAAGCACATTTTAAAACTCTACAAGAATATTTTCCCTGACATGTGCCAGAAATTAATATTTTTCTGGGAAACCAAAAGGTTTGATTTCCACATGAGATGCTCCCAAACAATTACCTTCATAGCACTATTGAGAGTAAGGACATTAAATAAATTATAAAAGGCCAAGTATCAAAGCCCTTGCTAAGGACTTGATTGCATAGTAATGGCAGAACTGCATAACATAATGTACGGACCTGTCCAAGGGGAATATTTGTAGGAACTCCACCTCCATTTTTAAGTTCAGTATTGTGTATGGAAACATTATTCCTAAGAAAACTCTTACTCTTTGAAATTTTCAATGGCGAGTTGCTAGGAATTCTGTTCTAAGAAAGAAGTATGCGTATCCAATACTGTGAGGATTTCTATACAATCAGCGTCTGCTGTTTATTTCAGTCTCACTACTTCTCATAATTTATTTTACATATTCATTTTAGTATATCCTACCAGGAGAAGTCAGTGCAGTGTTTTCTATAAAACTGTGTTTACTCAGCTTAGGCAAGCTAGAAACACAACTGGTGATGCTGCGGAGTTGGTGCTGAATTTTACTGGAAAATACAAAGTAAATGCTGCTGGAAAACACAAGTGTAGTAAAGGTATCCCTGCAATATTTGTCAATAATAGTTCTGAAGTTTGTACAAGACCAATTTGAGTTCTATATGCAGCATCTAACACATTTATAGTAATTATGTTAATATGACACTACTTATATAAAACCATAACAAAATCCTGGACTTGTGAAATTGGTATGATTTTTGTCATTCATTTCAGAGAACCAAATTTCATTCAGTGTGAATTTCCAAAAGTAATACAATAACCTTTTAAAAGTGATAACATACTAGTTCTCAGCAAATTAATCAGTACTTCAAAATATACTGTAGAAGGGGAAAAAGGTCCTTAGTAGGTTTCTCTGTCTATTTTGTGCATCAGCAGCAAATGTTCTAAACTGTAAATTATTTAGAAGTGTAGCCCACTATGACATCTCTTTAGGTTCAGATCACTGAATTTGTAATGAAGTCAGCTCTGTAGAGAGAAACATTTCAATGTGATGCACGCAAAACATTTCTTCACAAAATTAAATAATGTAGCAAATTGTATGAAGTCCAATGGGACCACATATTAGGCTAATCTAAGCTGTCATGGAGTCATGGACTAATGAAGAAAGGATTGAAAAAATTAACCCAGTTTCTTTCCTCTTATCAACTGCCACTGGTGGAACATGGGTCAGGGGAAGATTCTCAGTCCTTGATTCTGCCAAACCTACAGAAATATTTAATATGATTATTACTTGTCCTTTAAATAGTATGTGTGAATATTGTGTAACTTTTATGTTTTTTGGTCTATCACAAAACACTTTGCAACTGGGACAAGTATCATTATTCTTTTTAGATAAATAAAATATTTATTTTGTTATATATCTTGCTACTTCTTATTTCTTTCATCTTATACTGTAAAATAGGTGAAGAAAAAAATTCTTTATAAAAGGAAAGTAAATCAATCCAGAGAGAGAAAAGGTGTCAGAGTTCTCATTTTGACAATGGGACTATTCATATTATTACAGGTCAGTACTTCTGCAAACTGGAGAGAATCAAGGGTGTTATTTGCTTCCCTTGAGACACTGGGGTTGTGGTTGTGACATGTTTCCACCAAGCACCATCTTGAAGGTACATTTGCATCACATTGCTACAGTGAAAAATATTAAAGTAGAGGATCCATCACTTTTTTTTTCTTAGATATTAATAAACCTTCTCCCATTGGGGTAGCAGCAGGTTAGCAGGAATAACAAAAGCTTTTCAGTGTGTTGAAAGAAAAAGCCTTACCCAGTCAGTAGCTCTCCTGCGCAGCCGTCCCTCACAGCACTTAAATGTCATTTCAAACTTCACTTCATCACCTTGGTGAGCTAATGCACTCTATGGCCTCACCAGATGTGTTTCTCTCAGATGCAGTAAGCACTTTACAGGGCTTCACCCTTCCACCCCCCTCCTGGGAAACTGTCTTGAGAGGATGTTTATATGTTAAATTGCGAGAGAACTATGGATGAGAAATATGAATTCTGCTACAGCCTATGAACTGATCTACGTTTCCTTCAGCTCACTGAAATGGGGTCACATAGATAGGGACACACAAACCAGAGAGGAAAAAACAGTGGATTGACTATTGTAAAACAGGAGCCAGATGCCAAGGATATACCTGACAGGGAAACAAGAGATAAAGCAGCATAATTATACTGATAAAACTATTTACAACACATACCTGTCTATCCAGATGTATATGCAGTCAATTTATTCTTTTCTGAAATGTACTACCTACTAGTGTAAATCCATTGACTTTGTTTGTATTTATTTCTGTGTTTTACCAATCTGATGAGTGATACAGGGTCATGTACTGGTGCTCAGTCATTGACTCCTTTTCTAAGATCAGTACTGCCCATTTTGCAGAGTAAAGTAGGTCCTTGGGTGCTTCTGGTTGACTTCTCATAGAATCATAGAATCATTTGGGTTGAAAAAGACCTTTAAGATCACCGAGTCCAACCGTTAACCTAATACTGCCAAGTCCACCATTAAACCATGTCCCTAAGCACTGCATCTACACATCTTTTAAATACTTTCAGGGATGGTGACTCAACCGCTTCCCTGGGCAGCCTGTTCCAATGCTTAACAAAGCTTTCAGTGAAGAAATTTTTCCTAATATCCAATCTAAACCTACCCTGGTGCAACATTCCTCTTGTCCTATCGCTTGTTTCTTGGGGGAAGAGACCAACCCCCACCTCGCTACAACCTCCTTTCAGGTAGTTGTAGAGAGTGGTAAGGTCTCCCCTCAGCCTCCTTTTCTCCAGGCTGAACAACCCCAGTTCCCTGAGCCACTGCTCATAAGACTTGTGCTCTAGACCCTTCACCAGCCTCGTTGCCCTTCTTTGGACATGCTCCAGCACCTAAATGTCTCTGTTGTAGGGAGGAGACCAAAATTGAGCACAGTCTTTAAGGTGCGGCCTCACTAGTGCTGAGTACAGAAGCACAATCGCTTCTGTAGTCCTGCTGGCCACACTATATCTTATACAGGCCAGGATGCTGCTGGCCTTCTTGGCCACCTGAGCATACTTCTGGTTCATATTCAGCCAGGTGTCAACCAACACCCCCAGGTCCTGTTCTGCCGGGCAGCTTTCCAGCCACTCTTCCCCAAGACTGTAGTGCTGCATGGGCTTGTTGTGACCTAAGTGCAGGACCCGGCACTTGGCCTTGTTGAACCTCATACCATTGGCCTCGGCCTATCGATCCAGCCTGTCCAGATCCCTCTGAGGCCCTTCTTGCCCTCAAGCAGATCAACACTCCTGCCCAACTTGGTGTCATCTGCGAACTTACTGAGGGTGCACCCAATCCCCTTGATCAGGTCATTGATAAAGATATTAAATAGAGCTTGCCCTGCCACTGAACCCTGGGGAACAGCACTTGTGACTGGCTGTCAACTGGATTTAACTCCATTCACCACAAGTCTTCTGGCCCAGCCATCAAGCCAGTTTTTCACCCAGTGAAGAGTACACCTGTCCAAGCCATGAGCAGCCAGTTTCTCCAAGAGAATGCTGTGGGAAATGGTGTCAAAAACTTTACTAAAGTCTAGGTAGACAACATCCACAGCCTTTCCCTCATCCATTAAGCGGGTCACCTCGTCATAGAAGGACGTCAGGTTAGTCAAGAAGGACCTGCCTTTCATAAACTCATGCTGACTGGGTGTGGTCACCTGGTTCTCCTGTACATGCTGTATGATGGCACTCGAGATGATCTGATCCATAACCTTCTCTGGCACTGAGGTCAGGCCTGTAGTTCCCAGGATCCTTCTTGCAGGCCTTCTTGTAGATGAGCGCCACATTTTCTTTCTTCCAGTCAACTGGGACCTTCCCAGTTAGCCAGGACTGCTGATAAATGATAGAAAGTGGCTTGGTGAGCACATCTGTCAGTTCTCTCAGTACCCTTGGGTGGATCCTATCCAGGCCCGTAGACTTGTGTGTGTCTAAGTGCTGTAACAGGTCACTAACCATTTCATCTTGGATTCTCATAGAATCATAGAATGGTTTGGGTTGGAAGGGACCTTAAAGATCATCTGGTTCCAATTCCCCTGACGTGGACATGAACACCTTCCATGAGACCAGGTTACTCAAAGCTCTGTCCAGCCTGGCCTTGAACACTTCCAGGGATGGGGCATTCACAATCTTTCCGGGTAACCTGTTCTCATGTTTCACCACCCTCACAGTAAAGAATTTCTTCCTAATATCTAATCTAAATCTCCCCTCTTTCAGCTTAAAACTGTTACCCCTCATCCTGTCACTACAGTTCCTGATTAAAAGTCCCTCCCCATCTTTCCTGTAGGCCCTCTTTAGGTACTGGAAGGCTACTGTAACGTCTCCCTGGAGCCTTCTTTTCTCCAAGCTGTTTTCTCCAACAACATCAGCTCTCTCAGCCTGTCTTCAAGGAGAGGTGCTCCATCCTTCTGATCATCTTTGTGGCCCTCCTCTGGACCCACTCCAACAGGTCCAACGTCTTTCCTGTGCTGAGGCCTCCAGAGCTGGATGCAGTACTCCAGGTGGGGTCTCACCAGAGCAGAGTAGAGGGGCAGAATCACCTCCCCCCACCTGCTGGCCACCCTTCTTTTGATACAGCTCATTATGGGAGCTTCATTCTCCTCCCCATCCCTGTCTTCCAGCTCAGGGGGCTGGGTACCCTGAGAACAATGGGTTGTACTGTTAAAGACTGAGGCAAAGAAAGCATTAAGTACCTCAACCTTTTCCTCATCCTTTTTCACTATGTTTCCCGCACACCCAATAGAGGATGAAGATTCTCCTTAGCCCTCCTTTTGTTGCTAATGTATTTATAGAAACATTTTTTATTGTCTTTTACAGCAGTAGCTAGATTAAGTCCTAGTTGGGTTTTGGCCCTTTTAATTTTCTCCCTGCATAACCTCACAACATTCTCGTAGTCCTCCTGAGTTGCCTGCCCCTTCTTCCAAAGGTCATAGACTCTTTTTTGTTTTTTTCCCTGAGTTCCAGACAAAGGCCTCTGTTCAGCCAGGCCGATCTTCTTCCCCAGTGGCTCGTCTTTCAGCACATGGGAAGGGTCAGCTCCTGTGCCTTTAAGATTTCCTTCTTGAAGAATGTCCTCAGTAGAGGACAGTCATGGTCGGGGTAGTTTCTGAGCATAGCTTCATTGAATTACATGCATACAGGAAACAGACAGGTGGAGAATTACTAAACAACTATTACAGCCCAAATCTGACCAGATTTCCAAAGTGCAATACTGCCTGGGAACAACTCCAGTCATATCTAACACAAACACTTCTGGTGTTGACACCATACTTTCTCTACAGGATCTGTACATGGGAAACAAACAAACAAACAAACAAGTCCCCAATATTGGAACTTTCTTAAATGTTCAGAAGATTGTATAACAATATTATAGATACTCTCATAACAGTATGCTATGCCATCATGCCATGATTCTATAAGAAAATGTTTTAAACATACGAAACACACTTCCTCAAATATGTTGAACATGAGCCCTGTATTATTTTCATTATTCTTGAAACATACTTTCATAACAGCTCTTGGAGTGGCCACCAAACATTCCTTTGCTGAGGCAATTTTGAGAAAACTTATGAAAAAATATTTTAAAAATCCACTCTTTTGGAGATTACTGGACAATAAGTGTTGACTTTGCTGACAGAAATTGTGTTTTGGCGGCAATCCACATGCCTGGAGACAGATTCTTCCATGGATTTGAGATGGAATTGTTCCAGTGCTATCTCCAGTCAAACCAGCTACAGCACTGGACCACAGCTAAACTTCAAATTTACCTATCATCTAGTTAGTTGGCTACCTAAGGGTTGTCATAACTACAAAGTTATGTACAATTCTTTATACCATGCTCATAATTACTGAAAGGAGCAGCACAGAAAACAATGCTTATTAGAAACTGCTGTAAGCTAGTTGCATTCCTAACATCTGGAGTATAACGTATTATTAACAAGTAAGTAAATGAATAACAGAATACAGGAAGATTATAACAATTATAACATGTTACCAAACCAAGATTACGTCTGAAGAATGAAGTCTGAAGAATAAGAATCTGAAGAATAATCTGAAGTCTGAAGAATAAGTCTGAAGAATGTGGCATGGTGTATATCTAAGCGGATTTATTCTCAAGCTCAAGTAGTTCAGAGTAATGTCCTTAAAGGACAGTGGGGGAAGGCTAGCAAATGGAAGTGAAGTATTTCTTTTTTGTGTTTGCTTTCATTGTTCTGCCTGCTTTCTTCCACTTTTTATCAGAGCTGTTCTGACAGTAAAAATTGTAAAAGTTATTAATAGCAATGGAGAGAGAACTCTCACGGTACTTCACATCTGCATGATTTGGTGTGCGTATCCCACTGTCTGGGTCACTGTCACATGTTACCGCCAGCACATAGCCCACATGTGGAGTCTGGCAGGTTTAGAAGGGAGGCTGGAATCAAAGCTTCTGACCATGACTCTCTGTCTTTAAACCACCCAGCTGGTTAATGCTCTTGTTTCACTTCCTAAACTGAGCTGGAAGGAAAGCATTTTGGCTTGATCATCCCTCAGATGGCTTGAACAAAAGATACCCATTTGTCTGTCAGCACTTATGCGACAGTCATTAAAATTTGCCCTTGAATACAGGCGTTCCCACTGATTTTACTGGAATCCCAAGGCAAGATTCTCAGAGAGGGTACACCACAATTTCATGGAAACTGGTAGAATTATACTTATTTCTGCAATCTAAAGAGATAAGCTATATATCTGAGGTTAAAATGTGACATTTTGTTTCTGAAGCACTAAGAAAAAATCACACAAGGCCAAATTCCGAGTTTGGTTGGATATTTGGGCCTTTGACCAACTTCTTTGTGAGCAGAATTGTGGAAATAATTTTCTAGGTCTTGGAGCAGGACACAAAGGTGTCAGCACATATTTACTGCCACAGGGGTTAAATTGACAGTGGTGTTTGCAGCATTTCCTATTCTGTGTATGGGAAATACTGTAAAGGTAGATAGGGATCTGGGGGTGCTGGTCGACAGTAGGCTTAAGGCGAGTCAGCAGTGTGCCCTGGCAGCCAAGAGGGCAAACTGCATCCTGGGGTGCATCAAACACAGCATAACCAGCTGGTCAAAAGAGGTGATTATCCAGCTCTATTCAGCGTTGGTGTGGCCTCACCTTGAATACTGTGTGCAGTTCTGGGCCACACAATTTAAGAAGGATGTGAAGGTACTTGAATATGTCCAGAGGAGGGGAACAAATCTGGTGAAAGGGCTAGAAGGAGTGTCCCATGAGGAACATCTAAGGACTCTGGGTTTGTCTAGTTTGGAGAAAAGGAGGATGAGGGGTGACGTCACTGCTCTCTACAGCTTCCTGAGGAGGCAAATGGAGAGGGAGGTGCTGATCTCTTATCCCTGGTATCCAGTGATGGGGAGCATGAAAATGGTTCAAAGCTGCACCAGGGGAGGTTTAGACTGGACATCAGGAAGCATTTCTTTACCCAGAGGGTGGTCAAACACTGGAACACACTTCCTAGAGAGATGGTCAATGGTGCAAGCCCACCACTGTTTAAAAGCCATTTGGACAAGGTCCTTAATAACATGCTTTAACTTCTGGTGAGCCCTGAATTGGTTAGGCAGGTGGAATAGATGATCGTTGTAGCTCTATTCCAACTGAAATAGTCCTATTCTATTCTATTCTATTCTAATCTTTGTTGTAAATTATTATTTTGTTATGGCTTACTGTACAGACGCATCAGTTTTTACTTTTTTCTTTCATTGCTGTGCCACAGAATGCTGTTATAAAACTGTATCCAAGATAAAAATCCAATGTTTCTTAAAACATGATGATAGGAATGTAACCATGGCTGCAAAAGCATTCAATTCAGTCATAAATTAAGCACAACAAACTGCATTAAGCATTAAAAAGGGCACTCCATATCTTCTGATTGGCATTTGTCGTAGTTTATAATATGGCAAACCTGACACCACAGAACAGGATAAAATATTGCAATAAGAAAACTGATTGATTAGTTAATGACTGCACAGCACTCTTACATATGAAGCAGTGCAAACATAATGCTAAGAAAGCATTCAGATAGGCATGACGTGTATAAGCTGAGAGCGAAAATTACCCTTCTGATGAAGTAATGTATTTGTTAGACTGTAGCATTTAGAATTTTTTTATGTTCATTCCAATTATTATTACGGTCAAGCATTTTCTGGTGATCCATTGAATAAATGGTCAATTATTGTGTTGCATAAAATACAGAGAAGCTGATACTACAATTGCAATCTATCTGGAGCAAGCTTTATTCATTAGCTAAACAAAACATTGTTCGTTAAAAAAAACAGTCATGGCTCTCCTTGAAGAGAGCATGTAAGAAATGACATCTCACAGCAGCAACTTTCTGCTTTCAAGTAGATGGATAGAGTGATGGGAAGCTTTACGGGAATCCTTTACGCTGGATCCAGGGAAACTGATTCTGTTTAATGGGGTGAATTCTATTTAGCAGAGTAAATATTGAGTCAATGCATAAACATCCTCTAGAATATTTAAGCTGCAAGAAAATGGAAGGGGCAGGGGATGAAAGTAGAAATAATATAGAACTTTCCTATCAGATGATTTTAGGAATCTGAATGATACAGCCAAGAACCAGTGACCTTCAGGACAAATTAGCAGCTTCTCACACACTATTGAAATCTCAAGATTCAAGCAAATATTGGCCATATTCTCCATTCAGACATCACTAGCATGACTGCAGCAACAGCAGGAAAGAAAGGCAGATTTTGGCAGTAGCATACAACCATTTATAAGAGTCATAAAAATTATCATTATGGAATGCATTTTTTTATGCATTGTGCAGATAATTCAAGTGAAAGTCTTGCTTTTTATTTTTATTAATGGTAAATTATGGGCAGAACTGATGGCACTGCCTTTATTACTGTTGTCGAACTCTACACTACAAGAAGCTATTATCAGGCCCCACATACTTTCCAAACTAGTCCTTTGTTTAATGCTCCATGCTGGGTTTCCTCCTCAGGCTGGATATTTCTGGGAAATTTCAGACAAAATTGTTTTGTCCATATTACTTTCTGGTAACATCTTCTTTCAAAAGCTGCGTGGCCCTTTTTTCTGGATCAAGGTTTGGCAATTAGACAAGCTGCCTTTACTACTACCCCACAAAAATAAACACGAATGAAGCCAAGGTAGAAGGCTTTATAGCAGCTCTTTCTTCTCAGGAAGGACATGCCTAAGGGTTGTAGGCAGCTTTTCAGAACACTCAGTCCTCGTGCATGTCTCACAGCTCACAGTGCTGACCAGGCTGTGTGTGTGCCAGATGCAGCCCGACTGCAGCGAGAGGTGGGATTGCAGCTGGCTTTCATCCTCGGTGTCAGTGACGCAGAGGACAGACCACAGAGGTACAACCTGGAGCACGTGGCCTCCAGCATACAGCCGCAATGGGCTCCGTGAGACTGCAAAGCTCATGCTGAAATCATGCTGAGTTCAGGCTCTCATAATGTGATTTTTGTCCAGATAGCTGAGATTAAACCAGCATAGGTACGCTGGTCATGCGTAACTGCACTCATACTTTCTGATTGGAAGGAAGACACGCTCCCAGTGACTAAGCACTGATGTAACTCTCAGCCTGTTCACCAGCCTTCTCAGAGTTGGTTTCATAGGTATATTTGAGATTTATCTTCATTTTGGAAATTAGAGCTGTTTGTGGTTTAATAGCAAAGATAGCTTGAAAGGAATTCTATATATGCCTGTTCTGATCTCTTCTTTAATGTGGCTTAAGTTATGACCCAGTCCTATATAAGCTCTAGCTTCAGTGTCTTCCAGATGGGCAGTAAATCTGAACACCAGGGAGAGGTTCTCAGCTGCTCTAAGTCAGCACATAGCCAGATGAAGTAGCTTCTGCTAAGGGTTATGTACTCCAGGGATTATAAAGCCATAGTTTCTGTAAATGATATACACAATCATGGTGCTTTTTTGGCAGTGTGGCAGGCTGGAGAAAATCAAAGGCAAAGAAACCCAAGCTGGAATGCAGTAATGGACAATTCAGGACAGTGCAGGGAAATTATCATCTAGTTCTTTACCTAGTATGTTTTCATTAATAATCAGTCCTAAGAAGATGTATCACAGACTTTTATACTGGTGTGTACCAACTAAGGTTTTGGCCCAAGAGAAAATTTTGAAAGAGAGAAAAATAAGTGGATGTAAATGTAAAATGGAATAAAATTTCACTTTGATTTTCCATAGTCACATCAGTAATCTAGTTTGTTTTTCTAATAAGAGGATTATTTTTTTTTGACATAAGGGAAATATATAGGTTTAAGATGTCTGGATTTCACTAAGGCCTTCAGTGTTGAAAAAAGTGATAATTATGAGCTGGACTGGAGAATCTGGTACCTACAGAAGAAATTAGCCAAGGAGATAGCTCAAGACAGAGGTGTCCTGAAAGAATGATAATCAGATGAGGATTACTTGTGAAATTCTCTGTGGATCACTCTGAAATCTTGTTTAATTTAATATTTTCCACAGTGACCTATGTTACTCTAGTGACATTTGCTAATGACACAAACATTGGAGGTATAATGCCTATATAGGGATATGAAAGGTGCTGGGAACACAACTGGGAACCTGGTGCATGCTCTGCACTTTTGAGGTACCACACGCAGTGACTTGTAAATGCTGCTTATTTCTTACTCAAACACAAACTGAATGTGTTTGAAAAAGTAGCTGTATGAACATAGCAACATTTTGTTTCCATGCTCCTATTCTCCAAAAAGTCCAAACCACATCAATATCTGATGTCAAGAGAGAAAAAAACTAATGACAGTAAGCCAAATTAAACCATGATTCTTATTCAGAATAATGCAAAAAGTGTACAGTCATTAGGTCTCGCACCCCGACTTGCGGACAGCTGGACTAGGTGGAAGACGATTGTTGAGACAATTCTTTTAATGACCTCAGAAAGGTAACTGACCTTCATCACAGAAGTACACGTATTTGATAAAGTACCATGGATATGTTTGGAGCCTGGATATATAAATAGTGAACAAGCTTACTAAACTGAAAGAAAAAATTGCTTGGGCCCAGTTTGCTTAAGCTACGAAAGAAAAAATATTTTTTCCAGTTAAAAAAAACCAGGGTCATCAAAATAACTACAAAGTGTGAAATCCTACAATATTTAATGATAAAGGACTGGACATTCAGAGATGGAAAAGACGTACGTAAGGGAATTTTGTTGATGAACATCAACAAGAAACAGTGGAGGGAAATTTAAAGAAGTTGTTACAATAGGCAAAACTCATGACTCATCCAAAAGCAGATGAAAGTGCTGCCAGAATCAAGCATGAGGCAAAGTGAGAGATAGTTATTTCAGGTAGTTATTTCATACTGTTTCACAGATTTTTTTCACTATGGTATTTTGGATGTTATTGTCAACTTGAAAAATAGAAATTACACAGAATTCAACTTTGCATGGTCCTGGAAGGAGTTTAGTCACATCTCTGTGAGACTTTGACTCCATTCAACTCTTGTCTTGAACAAGTTGGATTGGCCCCAGAAAGAACCAACACATCCTTCTGTTTGGGTACCCAATCTGTAATGCAGGTAAGCACTAGTAATTAAGAAAGCAGCAACACATTTTTAGATTTAAGTTAATTTAAAGTAAGTAAATACTATAAATTAAGCACATAACAAAGACTGGACCTGGGCTGAGGGTTTAGAATTAAGCCATCCTCCAGAAATAGTTGGGTTTTAATGTTATTTATTGTAAGGACATGCTTCTGAGAGGTCACTCTCCTGGGAAGAAAATCACCACAGAAGTAGGTGTTCCACAAAGAGCAGAGAGGTAGGTTGCACTGGGAATGCAATAGCTGGGTTTGAATCAGGGTGGTAATATGAAGCCTGAGACTTTATAGCTTACACCAGTTATCCCCCACATTCCTACTAATAGGAGCTGATGTACTGTAGGCAATAGAAAGATGGAGACTCTGAGAGGGAAAAGGTGGAGATAAAAGAAAGAAATATCAAGGAACAACTCCATGTATATTAAATTTTGGGGGAGGTTGTTAGACAGATGCAAAGTTTAAACATTTTAACAAAAAACAGGCCACTCCATGCTCTCTTTGCACTAGTGTGAGAACTTCAGTGTTTTGATACCTCTTAAAGTATTTGATGAGAGACTAATAGCCTGACAGGCTAACACTTCACTTCCTTCCAATTAGGAGACTTTAACATCAAAGCCAAGGTCTTCCACTCAGCAAGGGCTTACTTGAATGAATTATAGAGGAGAATAAGTCCAGTAGTTTCTTGGGTTTTTTTCCATCACGGAGACACAGTCCAGCATAGGCTTTAATAAGATGTTTGAGGTCAAAAGGTTCAGGTTCCTCACTGTGAGTGCTAGGAAGCTGCCAGAGTGTTTCAATATGTGTGGTGTTTGTAATGCAATCAGACAAAGCTGAAAACTCTATTACACAGTGTCATGTGGCTGACTTCCTTTTGGAGTGCTCTCATGTATAGTTAAGAGCAAAGAGTAAGGGACTTTTAGTACACTATGAATCTTCCATGTTGCCATTTCAGCCTGCTGAAACAAATGATGTCTTCACCACCATTAGTTTTTGGCTGGGAGAAGGGGTGCGACTGTGGCTTCCTCTGGGGTATTGTGTCAGTTGTTTCGGTACCGATTGGCAACAGATCTCCAGGACTCCGAGGTCTTAAATGAGAACTGATGACAATGTTTGATGTATGATGTTATTTGACTTGCTAAGCATGCATTTCTGGCAGAGTCTAAAAAAGCTCCCATAAACTGTCCTGCCCCTATTTATCTCATCAGCAAAGAAAAAAGTATCAAAATCCCTTTGAGATAAGCATAGAAGACTCTTTGTTCCTTCTTTTGGTCAAAAAGCTTCTCAGACACAGTCTATTTTTTTCCTGTCCATAATATTTAGCTTTACTTCCTATTTTTTAGTGGTTCCTGCTGTCAGGACTGGATGCCTCCACCTTTCAGCAACAGCTTTTGTTCTGAAGGGACAAAAGACTGAGAGACTTGGGTCTTTTTAGTCTAGAGACAAGAAGATTGAGGGGGGATCTTATTAATGCTTACAAATACTTAAAGGGAGGGTGTGAGGTGGATGGGAACAGTCTTTTTTCAGTGGTGCCCAGTGGTAGGACAAGAGGTAACAAGCACAAACTTCAACATAGGAAGTTCCATCTTAACATGAGGAGGAACTTTTTTATTTTGAGGGTAGTAGAGCACTGGCACAGGCTGCCCAGAAGAGATTGTGGAGTCTCCCACTCTGGAGACATTCAAAACCCGCCTGGACGCTGTCCTGTGCAACCTGTTGTAGGTGACCCTGCTCTGGCAGGGGGGTTGGACTAGATGATCTCCATAGGCCCCTTCCAACCCTGACCATTCTGTGTGATTCTGTGTGAAGGAGTTTAGGAAATACATGTATCGTTAATTTTAATACCTATTTCACACAGAACACCTGCTCAACTGATTGCAATATAGCAATTGTTTGCTGCAATATAACGATGTAAAGAGAAAAAAAGGAAAAAGAAACGAAGGAAATGTCTTCTGTTTAATCACACAAGGCACTGGATTGACCTCACCTTGCTTTGAGTCCTCTGTGGTCAAAGGAGAGAGATCAACGTCCACTGAAGAGTAGTTAACATCAAAGTTTCCTCCCCTGCAAAGCAACTAAGGTATAACAAAGACCAAAGACCACTGATAAAGTCAAAGAACTGGAGACGCAAGACTTCTATCAGACATGAAGTTCTCATAACTAACATCTTGAGAAGAGCTTCTACAGAATAAGGTCCCAATCTCAATAATCAGGAAATAGTTAGATGAAAATGATTTATGGAACAGTTCACTAGTTTCCAAGAGAAATTATTTTTTAATCTAAGTATTAGTTTCCAAACCACAGTATTTAAATCCATACACCCTTACAGACTGCAAGGACAGTCCCACCAAATTAAAGTGCTTTTAATTTCCCCCTACATCCCTAAATTCCCAGGTAAATCTCTCTCTTTTTTTGAGTTGGTGTTGGGTTTTTTAGTCACTTTTCTGTTCATTTTCCTCCACGTACTCCTAAGTTTTGTTTGCACAAAAAAAAAAAAAAAAAAATTAACTGAGATAGGTAAACTGATACAGAGTATAACCCTCTATCACCAAAAGCAAATCCAACTGTAGTGTTATTAGTTTATTTAAACCATGCATATTCCCTGTGGAAGGAACAAAGTTCAGCTTCAGTGTGAGGCAATTCCATAGCAATACAACTGTAGCCATGCAAGTTCTGGAAAAGTATTACTATTTACATTTTGGTTTTGTTTGGAAATCACAGTTCCTAACTGAAATGCCATTACTGATAAAATAATGTCTATGTATACTCTGTTTCTTGTGTTTTTCCTCTGGTAATATCATCCCCTAATTAGTGCAAGTGACTGAAAAATGCTTCTAGACTTTCTCACTCCTCTAACACAAAAATAATAAACACAAATCCTTTAAAATCCTTTTAAAATTCTGTTTTCCCACAGTTTCTTTATGCCTCTGTTAATTTTGTTTCTTTCAAATTTTGTCTGTTTTTCCAACCTCTTGGAAACCAACCTCTTCCAACCTCCAACATACTTGTTTTTTCTATCTTTCCTCCTTAAATTTTTATGTAAAGAAGAGAAATGAAAGAATTTTATTTTTTTTTTAATTTTACAGTTTATGATGATGGTTGAAGCCAGTTAAAAGAGTAAGCTATCCCTGAAGGAAAGACCTTCAACATGAAGATTTTAGCCTTGGAAAGACTTCTGGCAGTGCATGACTCACTCAGTGTTGACACATTTGTATGAGCCATGACATTTAGGTTCCAGAAAGTTGCATCACAGATTGTCTCAGGGATATGTCAGGCCAAGTCCAAGGAAAACCTTAATGAGTATGGTTGAATGTTGGAAATAATATCTGGTGTACACAGAAAAGAATAGGAAGATGAACTCAGTTTCATATTATTTTTTTTTTTTTTTTAGGAAAAAGCTAGCTTCTGTGTTCTTATTGAAATTTCATTTCTTGAAAGTCTCTTTCTTTGTGACTAAATAAAAATGACTGTGTAATTAATAGGAATTCATCACACGTGTGGCTCCCCCATACGGGCTCAGCTTCCAATTCTTCTAAACCACTTTTGATGGAGGAAAACATTGTCAAAGTTCCAGCTGTTTGAAATTCAAAATACATCTAGTCATGAGGTGGTCTAAATACAGGACTTTCATATTGTACAATATCTTGAAAACATGAGGTGTGGGGAGTATGTAAGTCCTTAAAGACTTTCCTTTTCCCACTGACATTTCTTTAAATCTTCTTGGTACAAACACAAACGAAGTACCAGTGACACTTCTATATATTTCATCAATCTTTAACTTGTACATCTTGAGGCTTCTGACTTATTCTTCATACCTAGAGACATTTTCAGTTTATATCTAACTTATAAAAAAGAAATATAGATAAAGAAAGTGTGCTCAATGATAAGGAATTGAAGAAGGCTCCCATATGTAGTTTAAAAAGAGAATGTATGCACTGCAGAGAATTAAATCTAGTTAACAGCAACATCATTTGTTTTTTGCTATAAAAGTAAATAAATCTTACAAAAAAAATTATATTAGTCATCCATTACTGGACTAATTGTTGGGTTTTTTTAATAACTATTAAGTAGTAAATCACAATTTCAAGGCAAAATAAAGAAAGCTTTCTTTTTCTTTTTTTTTTTCAGTTTTTGCTTTTTGAAATCAAAAAGAAATTTCCATAGGTAGATGTTTGAATTAAGAATTCTGAATTAAGATTTTCATGTGTTTTTGCAGTGTTGTATGAACATAGATATGACTCACATTGATTTTGCCATGTAAACTGTGTGACATTTTTTGCAAAGTAAACTGTGTGACATTACAGTAATCAGATATTTTTATCCGATAACTATTAATTTCCATGTGTAAGTGTGTCTACAAGGTTTTCACTTTAGTTCAACAAAAAATAACCAGATAAATTGGAAGTATACTATCAATAAATCTTCTATAGGAACTACTTTAAGCTGATCATGCATGTGGCAAAATCGTCTGTAGAAATACTTTTGCCTGTTTTCATTACACCATGGAAGTCAGTCTTTGCAAGCTTTTGTTTGATTCCTTGATGTGGCTGAACAAAAGATCATCCTGAGTATTATTTACAGTCCGTTTCCATTTCCATACTAATCATATTATTTCAGAAACTCAGTCTATATTCACTTGCCAGTCCCCACTGGTGAAAGACAATCTTTATTATGTAAAAAAAATGGACATCAGAATATTGTTTTTGAAGTGTAATGAAATGATTTAATAACAATGTATCTTCATATTTCCTAAATGATTTTAAAACCTTAATGCACTGCAGGGGTCTGCCTCAGTGGCATAATGAAATGGGACAGTTCATATTGCAACCTGCTGTTTGAGGTTCCCCCCATGTACAGAGCGGCATGACAGCTCTGTCTCCTTTCCTTTTTATCTTTCTTTTCCTCTCCAAGTGCTGGATAATATTCTTGAAGAGGGGGATGTCACTCAGTATCTCACACATCCAGCTGGTGATTAATTTACACAGAGTGAAGATGAGGTGGTACTTAGAACTAAATCTACTGCTGCAGTTTCATCATGAAAGTTGCCAAAAGAATCAATATATAGCTGTGCTAACTCTTGGATGTTAGCAGAAATCTTAGCCATTTACTTTTTATAACCAGCAAATTGGCCTCTGCACACACACCCTGGACATATAGATATTAACATATATCTAGGCATGTAGATAAGCACATATTTAGAAAGAAAGTGGGAGAAAAAGAGACATGCACATACACACTTACTTATACACTGCTGACATGATCATTTCATGTTGTCTAAGACTACAGGCAGCTGCAAGGGAAAAATGTATGCAAAAAAAGGTGTAAGCAGTGTGAATAACTTCACAAGAATTTGAGCAACTCTTACAACTACAAACCTTCAGACTGATCTTTGTACATTTAAATCATCTGATACTCACTATATTACAACTATTTTTCTTTATGTCCTTTGGGTATAATGCTGGAGGCTTCTTTTAGCTGTGGCTGTGGCCTGGAGAGACCAAAAGTAATAACCTAAATAGAAGTAAATATACTGATTGCTGCTACAGCCTCTTAGAGAGAACATTTGCAGATGAATAAAAATCATGAAGGGAGAAAGCAAGAGCAGTTGTGTCTGGAAAGGAGTTTAGCAGGGAGGCTGAAGGGGTAATACTGGCTGACTATGCCTGTTTGCCCAATTGTCTCACTGTAACTTTGCCCTGAGGCAAAAGCCCATCTGAATCTACTGGAAAAGTAACAGCATTGAATTCGAGGCATTGCTTTGCTGAAGTGAGCTGAAGCACCAGCCCTGGTGCTCAAGCCCAGTCTTGAGCTAAGATCTACTAAATACTGCACAAACTCAAAATAGAGGGAAAATTTTACTCCCAAACTGTGGGTAGTCTTGACTAGACTTTTAGGGTAAAAATCATTTCACCTAAGGTTACGGCAAAAATTTCAGCATCTCCTAGGGTCCTGTTTGAATCAAACAGGCAATTCTGGGCATTTCTCAGAACTAATTTAGGTGTCTACTTAAGGATAAGATGGATTGCACCCTAGAAGTGCCAATTTCTCTTCATGGATAGAGAGGGAGCCTGGGGTGACTGTCTTGAGTGTAGATGGATGAACCCCTACCCCTCTGTTCCTAGAACAGTGCTGCAGCAGAATCAATGTCTCTGATGGCACACTGTCTAATGGAGTTGCATTACTGTATGAGTATTAATAATGTAAGTGATCCTTTTCTGTGGAGGATGAAAATATACCTTTGCAACGAGATGGATTTCTTTACTTGACAATGAGCTAGAAGTTATTTTAAGTCACATCTTATTTTGCATTTAATAGTAACAGTCTAATGTGTAATTTTCCTTTGCATGCATTTTCCAGTCTTTGAACTGACATACCACAACACGCGAATACTTCAGTCTGTAACGGGCTTAACACAGAGGAAAGAACCTGAGCATCAGCAGCTCACCTGCGAGTTAGTGACATGTAAAATAGCTCAGGCTTTTTATTACCACCCTGTCCTTCCTGCCCTAAATGGCACCTAATTCCATCATCACCTGTAGCACTGGATTTTGTCTCCTCTAGGGTTGCACTTTGCACACATTGTTTAAACAGTGACAGATACCACTTTACTGTCAGATAGGTGACAAAAACGGAATCCACACCAGCTATTTTGACTCTTTTGCCAGCTATTTTCCTATGAAAATTTCCTGATGCAAAGGGCACGAAACCGGTCTTTTCACAGACAACCTTAACTCAGACCCCTAACGGTAACCATGGATGATTATAGCTTGGATATTAGGAAGAATTTCTTCACCAAAAGGGTTATCAAACATTGGAACAGGCTGCCCAGGGAAGTGGTGGAGTCACCATCCCTGGAGGTATTTAGAAGACTGGTAAATGAGGTGCTGAGGGACATGGTTTAGTGGTGGTTTTGGCATTGTTAAAGTAATGGTTGGACTGGATGATCTTCAAGGTCCCTTCCAACCTAAATGATTCTATGATTCTATATTCCATCAGATACTCCTTGTTAGTCTTTCGTACATGGTTCATTTCATAGGACTAAGAGCTATCTGTGCCTGAACTGTAAATGTGGAGATATTGTTTCTACATACACTTCTACAGCCCTGTTGACCTGTAGGCAGCTGGGTGACTCCTTTATCTGAAAGTACTTACTTTTAAGGGTGATACACTTCCTAACGTTCATTGTTGGTAGGCACAAATCAGGAGGAATGTGACCCATATTTCTTCATTTCAATTTTGCTATTGCCTAATCTTTATTTTCCTTTCAATTGCTGTTGCACCTGGGCTATGGATGCAAGAAGAAATAAATAAATAAATAAAAAACCCAAACAAACCCTCATCCTTCTACTGTCATGAGATAGATCTATTAAAGTCCAAGTAATAAAAAGCTTGAGCTTGACCATAACCTACCACTAATAGTAATACCAAAAATAAAAATAAGCTGTCCCCAAACTGTCATCTGAAGACCTGATTTCTTCTCATGTATTTTTGCAGAGATGAACAAGAAGTATGCTTGTAATCAGCTACTTCTTTCTATGCAGTGTGATCTGAATAACTTCTTTTTTTTTTTTTCTCTGAGGGCTAATAGAAGACAAAATGCCTCAATTTACGATGTTGTATAGGCGTGATTACAGACAGCTTCAGCCATGAGGAGTTGGATTCCTTCTAATTAGCTGGGCCACTGATTGAGGTGTCTGACTTGCAAATATAGACATAGCATTCTTTCTCTGTATTTAATGATGATCCGAGGGCTGGAACACCTCTCTTATGAGGAAAGGCTGAGAGCGTTGGGGCTGTTCAGCCTGGAGAAGAGAAGGCTCCGGGGAGATCTTATTGCGGCCTTCCAGTACCTAAAGGGGCCTACAGGAGAGCTGGGGAAGGACTTTTTACTAGGGCATGTAGTGACAGGATGAGGGGGAATGGCTATAAACTGGAAGAGGACAGGTTTAGATTAAACATTAGGAAGAAGTTTTTCACTTTGAGGGTGGTAAGGCACTGGCACAGGTTGCCCAGAGAGGTTGTTGAGGCCCCATCCCTGGAGGTGTTCAAGGCCAGGCTGGACGTGGCCTTGGGCAACCTGGTCTAGTGGGAGGTGTCCCTGCCCATGGCAGGGAGGTTGGAACTCTATGATCTTCAAGGTCCTTTCCAACCTAAACCATTCTAGGATTCTATGATTAACAACAAGAAACAATAAACCACAGAAGATGATTCACCCCACTTAAGATGTCAACTGCCCTTTAGAAGTGCTGGCTTGCTCCTATCATACAAAGACAGATGAAGGTGACTGTGCCACTCAGGTAGCAGTCTGCATTTACATAGAATAAAAAATAGAAAATAGAATCACCACCCTCAATCTGGTGGTCTTATCCTGGTTAACAATGCTGCATGACAGCAGAATTGGGCTAGGTGGATCCTACAACAGTTGACTTTTGCAGACTTGGCAGGTGAAGGGGTTTGCCAGAGGAGGCAGGGTGAGCACACAGCTGGCCATTTACTAGAGGGTATGAAAGTAATTCTCTGCTGAGGTCCAACATGTTCAGGCAGCATCAGACAAGGAAGCAATCGGTATGTTCACACCTGCTTACATTCAAACTATCTGCTAACTGCTGACACAAACCTTCTATCTTCCTACTGAGACACCAAGATAAATTCAGAGGAAGTGGAGCTGTACAGAAAAAAAAAGCTACCCTTTGCAAAATTGAGTGATTCCTCTAGGCTCTGACCAACAGTTTGAGGTCAACGTAAGCAGAAAAGACAAAAGAGAGTCCCTCGGGGATTATTCAGAAGCTAAAATAGAAAATTTGCTCAGCTGTTTATCACCTGGGTTTGACCTCCCAAGCAATATTTTCTTTTACAAAGAGAAGGCAATGAAGGATTTGGCAGTGAATGAAAGGGAATTCATCTTCCCAACATTTTGTTAGTGACACTCTGGGGCTCTGTTTCTGACTTGCATTTCCTTTGGGGTTAGATCCTTAGAACTGCTTTTTTTTTTTTTTTTCTACAGCCATTAACAGGCAGTGTCAGATACTGTGTATCTGTGTAAGGTATAGCTGGGGCCAGGTTTTACCTGTGATTTTTTTCACAATTCCTTCCAAATAAGTACATCAAAAGCTTTTTGGTTTTGATTTTGTTTTTTTCTTTAGTAAATCTGTTGTCATTGAAAGGACTGATCTTATAAGATATCTCGAATCCTCCTCTCCCATACATACTGCCACAGAAGCAGGTGCTTGGCATCTCTCAGGATCAAACCCTAAAATGCTAGTTGCCATGGTTACTGAATGTGAAAGAACAATAAAGAGCTGTTTACCAGGGAAACTTATCAGCAGGGCTTGACAAAGCACCACAAAACTGTAATCAGGGTTGCGTTGAAACACAGCTTTATTTTTGCAGCTAAAACTAGGCAACAGCCTTTGCCTTTGATTTCTTCCTGATCTTATCCCTTGTATATCCCTTGCATCCCTTGTATAAGATCCCACCCAAACTCTAAGTAGATTATAGCAGAGTAGGCAAAAATTAGCATTTTGAAAAATCCATGAAAAACAAGGCTGTAAAACTGCATGTAAATGTCTGTATGAAAAAATGACGCTTTGCAAAGCAACGTGCTTTGAAGTATCCTACGCACCCAGAGGTTGTTATACTCCACAGCAATCTGGAGAAGATCACGATAGTTTAGCATACATTTTTGGATGCAAGGATTCTTTTCATATTTGATTGAAAGAGCAATACCCCAAACAGCACACAGAGTCCTTTGGGTTTTCATATTAAATGTTGCTTGTTTTTTTCCTCCTTAGAATTCTGGTTTCCTATGTTGCTAGTAATAGTGCTATCATAGCTGACAAGTTAAAGCAGATATTGTTAATAGTATTAATCAATGCTGGCTTGGCAACTCTGAGTCCTGAATGAATTCAGAGGTGCACAGTGAAAAGCATTTCACAAATGCCTGTGAAGGGAAGGTCTTTACAGTGAAGAGCTTTTGCTTTAATTAAGCAAAACAGATGGTGCTGGAAGGGAAACAAAGGCACACACAGGTGAAACATCTTGCCCACAGCTGATCAGTGGTAGCTCTCAAACAGTTATTCCCAAATTGTTAGGACTCTGAACCAATTTCAGACAGCAGCACAAACCATTGTGCACCTTTAGTATTCAGCTGAAACACCATGTATGTGGTGTGGGTCTTCAGATCAGCAGTGATGTCGTGGATGACCACCGGCCCACAGGCAGCAGTTTGAGAGTCTCTGCATTAGATGCACACCAATACTTCTGGTTCTGCATGCAGGAATTGCGTACTAAAGAAAGTGTTGTTCTGCCACAGCATTCAGGAGGGTATCAGCAAATTTTGTTAGCTCAGCAGGAGATATTGGGAAGCATCATGTAGTACTGTGTAATTTATGTGCTGGGTTATATAGTAAGAAAAGTAATCATAAAAGAAAAGAAAAAAATTAAATCAAATTCTTTATTAAGGGTGACATAGATAGTGATACTGCAGCATTCATCCTCACTGTTCTCCCACTGTTTTTGTGATGCCTCCGTCATCCTTTTTTCTGCAGACTGTGATGCTGCTTCCAACTTTCACGCAAGTTTTTCACCATATGACTCCCAGGCACAGGGAAGAAATGAGGACTTTGTAGCACTCTTTCTCTTAGTGCAGTGTTTGAATCAGTTAAAATCTAAACCAGTAACACCGCTGTTTTTAAGTTTCAGTAGCAACAGATGCCTAATATGTTCACCTGAGAATAATTCTGCTGAGCGTGTGAAAAGCATCTCTTGTGCATCTTCTAAACTCTGCTTTTATTTAAGTAGAAGAAATGAATCATCTGTGGTTCCAGGCAGCATCCCTCCCTCAGCAGTAGATAGGGAATGATTTTCTAAGAAGGAAAAACTATTTCCTTTGAACATTCAAATCTCTGAACTGATTTCTCTTCCATCTCTACGTAAATCCATCGCCTTTGCTTTGGTGTGTTGCAGCTGGATGACACAGGGGAAGGTCAGACTCTTTGAAGTGATATAACCTGAATTACAAACCAGCTCTTGAAGAGAGCTAGTGGGTGGAAAGAACACAAGCCAGGGCTGATCTCTGCATAAACTGCAGCTGCTGTCAGTGCCAGGAACACTGAAATTTGTACCAGTGGTCTCTACTAATTAGCTGCTACGTGAAGTAAAATGGCTGGTGTGCCCCAGGTAACTGTTGTTGTTGTGAGAAACTAGGGAAGATAATGGTATCTGTTTCCTGCAATCGTTTCTAATGTTCCCTCATCTCCATCACTCACCTTTCCTAATCAGCAGGGAATCTCCTCAAATGCATTCCTCACCCCCCAGGCCCAGGGGTGCACAGGAGAGAGAGCTGCCCTCCAGCAGCTGGTGGGATACAGTTGCTGCTCATTTCCTAGCACGTTCTGAGAGACTTCAGAAGTAGTGTGGGAGGGAAGAAAACATACGTCCTGGAGCAGAAAGAGTTGCCAAGACATCATGAGAAGGAAATAAGAGAAAGAAATAAAATGCTGGATCAGAGAGCTGCAAATGGTTGTCCTCTGTAATGCTCTCCCGTCCTCTAAATTGCTACTTTTGCTACTGATTACCTTTCTTTTTTTTTTAAAAAAAAAAAGGATTCCATGCCCAAGTGTCCGAATTTTCCTCGCAGTGTAAGCAGAGGCAAAGGGCTACCTCTAAGGTCCCAAATACATGGGTCTTAGGGGCTGCTGCAGCTTCACTGCTTTGCACACAGATACTGCCTTGTTCTGACACAGGTATTTGGACATCTTTTCACCCCAGGTGAAGTCCTGCCTTATTGGCCCATGTGAGACTTGAAAGGACATGGAGATCCTTGTGTTAGTCCTCTCATTATGAGTTTCACCCACAATGAAGACGATTTCTTATGTCATGAACTTCATGGGAGCAAGGAAGTTTTCTCACCAGTTCACATGGGGCTTCAGGGGCTGAACACCAGTGACTATTAGCTGTCAGAGGTATTATCAAAACAACATAAAAACTGAGAGTTAGGTGGAAAGAAAAAATGTTTTACTTAAGAACAAGACCAAATACTCAGTTTAGTGGGAAGCATGTCATATTGTTATAGCTGTTTTAAGTTAGGCTTCTAATGGAGAAGGAAATGTCCAAGCTCCCCCTACAATCAATGGGGGCTGGTTGACACCCCAGGCAGTTGACTCCACCAATTCAATGGCACTTTCAAATTGATATATTTCTTGTTGTCTATGAGTTATGAAGTAAGCCTACATGACTATGTTAAACTAGAGGCTTAATTTTGAAGGGTGAGATGAATCCCATCTTGTAGAAGAGGCACTGTAAGTGTTCGTGAATTAAATGTTTGATGCAGAAACTAGAAAACACGTCAGTGAGAGCTTACCAACTTAACATGATAGGTGAAGCATAAAGCCTCATATGAATCCTTCTCTAATATATACACATACTAAACCTTTTCAATAGGTATTATTTTTCTTACCAATTGCATTTCCCTTGTTAGGTCAAGAGCTTCATGAAAACGTGTCAGACTGAGAACTCATTAAGTTTCGTTAAACTGGATGGGCAGCTGAGCCAGATTGTACTGGGGTGTCTCTGAAAACAGTATGTAGGGATGGATAGTTCAGTGGTGCCAAAAGTGAAGTACTCCACCCACCTAATAGGAACTTGGGCTTTTACTTATATACCCATTTCTTTGCAACCAGTCTTCATATGTACAAACATGACAAAGAAAAAAAAGCATTTCTGCAACCAGAAAAATAACACAGAAAGAAGTAAATAGTTACAAATATGTGTTGCAGCATGTTGAGTGTCAGCTTGTAAAACGGAAGCTATTATTATTATTATTATCCCCAAGATTGTTATCTTGGGGATAACAATCCATACTACAGATATTCCAGAATAGAGACGTCTGTGAAAGTAAGAGCAATACTGATGGACTAAGGCTGGTAGTAGACAGGAAATTAAACATAAGTTTACAGTGCATCCTAAAAAGACAGCCGTCTGGGGCTCCATTCAGAAACACGTTCTTGCATCACAAAAAAAAAGGTCAAGATTTGGTAAGACTTTTCCTGAAATACTGTTTTTAGTTATTGACACATAGTTAACAGATAAAAGCAAGAAAACAGTATAGAAATGATTGTGATAGAAGAGAAACTATCAGAGAAAAAAAAAAAAAAAAAAGAAACACAATATGTAGTTTCCTTCAGCTGCATATTAACCATGAAAGGGTAACTCCACTGAATATCCTCAAAAGCCTCTAGTCAGCCTGGGTAGAGTGTCAACCCTGGTGTAGGGGAGCTGATGTAGAAACTCTATTAATATTTGTCAGAAATACAATGTATGGTGGAGTAAAAGGACAAAAGAGAAAGAAGCTGCACAAGGAGAGTGTCAAAGAAGAAATTCAGAGGAGATCTGAGTTATTTCCCAGATTTGCATAGACTTTCTATACGACATTGGTCAGAATCACCAAATTTGTTTTTCTCAACTTCCTTCCTCTAAACAGCTATGTTGTTGTCTTCTATTTTGCTTTTTAAGATTACAAGTATGATCAGTCTCCACGTACACTGCTTCCTATAATGGGACCTGCTCCATACTACTGCTGTAACTTCTATCACTA
>NW_009648369.1:6408365-6410604 GCF_000708025.1 Charadrius vociferus
TGGTCCCTAGGGTGCTGGAGGACTTGTTGCTAGCTCTGTTTAAAACTGGGTTCAATGAAATACTCTGAAATATGCTGTTAAGAGCTCTCTGGCAGTAGGAAATAGGAGACAAGTCATACAATGACATTTCCATCCTAGGGATCTTATACATAACCATACGAGTCTTTCACTCTCTTTAAACACACACTTACAAATGCACTTACAGTAATCTGGATGATAGAGTGCTAGAAATCAATCTATGCAGGTGTTTTTTAAAGGAATTTGGAAGCATTATTTCTCAATAAGATAGAAATAACTGCTATTCTATTTTTTAATATTTTTCTCATTTCACTATGAAAAGAAATCCATAAATGACAGTTCAGATTGTCATATTTTTCTGGTGTTCACTTACTATCAAATAACATTTAAACTGAAGGCTGCTAGTCAGAAAAGCTAGTTGTAATTAATACACTACCAAGGAAAATTCATCAAAGCTGCTTTTCAGACTCCTGGACAAATCCTGCAAGTTTCCCTGCCTGTGGTCCTCTTAAAGATTTCTAGGTGGAGTTGTATGGCAAGGATTTAGCCCACAATCAAACATAAAGTTAGAATCAAACTTCTGATCTTCCTTATTTGTTGCCTTTCCCATTCTTTCACTTATGTCAAGATAAGACGACAGAGCTAAACTCAGAACTCTCTTCTTCCAGAGGACACTGTTTTAACATGTGCATTGACCTCCAGCAAAAAAACACACACATGCACACACAAAAAAACCCCAAAATACACCCCCCAGCTTCCCTCCAGATCCTTACTAAAGCACTAATTCCAACTTTAATCTGGCCCACATTATTTTCCTGAGCATTCAAACTTCTACAATAAAACCATTTATAGAGTAAGCAGTTTTATTGTTGCACTAAACACACTATGCTCTATGGTCTGAACGCTTTGAGCGAACCTAGAAACAACAGTGGAAGAAAATAGTAGATTATTAGGTTATACTCCACAATTTGTGTCAACAAATAGCTTCTACTTTTCTAGCTATGCTACCCGTCTTTCTCTGTCAGCTGTCAATGGCTTGCTTCTTTTTAATGAATGCTGGGGCCTCCAAAGTTCCCCCAGGCACACATACATCAAGAAAAATGCTGAGATTTGTCAATTCCCCTAACATCCATTTAGGATTATTGTCAACATTTATAAATCTATAAGCAAAACATTCCCTTGAGACTAATTCTTTTTGACGGTTAGTTGAGGTAGGTCACCCAGCAGGGAAAATCTTGTTGGTGTATAGCAAGGATGTGCTGCCTTTAATACCTTCTTTTTATCAGTGATCTTTGAGTCTTTTGACTGCTTCTAGGATAGAATTTATCATTACTCTATGTGTCAGAAAAGCTTGATTTTGTAACAGTGTCTGTGTGTTTATATAGAAGTGCCCTTTTGGTCTTGGTCTTGGGATGGGAATGAAGCACAGAAGGGCACAGAAATACCTCTGTCCTTAAGAGTAACACAGAGGATTGTTTTTTATTTTCTTTTTTTGCTAAGGTTCCTACACAAATGCTAGGTTTGCTTAGATAGTGAAAGAATTATCAAATAGCTAAGAAATTGTTCTAGTTTAAGTCCACTCAGAAATTTGTCAGTTCTTTAAAAAAAGGGAAAGTACTACTCTGTTACACAGGGTAAAGAAAGCAGGTATGCACCAAGGAACTGATGTTGTCAGGCCATCGGTTATGGTAGGCTATATTAGTATCTTATATCTAATATCAAGAAATCAGTTTGGTGTAAAGCACCCCTAATGTACATCAGAATTACTCTCAGAGACATCTATCTCCACTTTTTTAACTTCTCAGACAGATATCTGGTTAGTGGTGCAGAGTCTAGTTGGAGGTCAGTAATGAGTGCTGTCCCTCAGGGGTCAGTAATGGGTCCAGTCCTGTTCAACATATTCATTGATGATCTGGATGAAGGGATAGAGTGTACCATCAGCAAGTTTGCTGATGACACAAAACTGGGAGGAGTGGCTGACACGCCAGAAGGCTGTGCTGCTTTACAGAGAGACCTGGACAGGCTGGAGAGTTGGGCAGAGAGAAACTTTACAAAGTTCAACAAGGGCAAGTGTAGGGTACTGCATCTGGGGAGGAATAACCCCATGCATCAGTACAGGTTGGGGGCTGACCTCCTGGAGAGCAGCTCTGTGGAAAGGGACCTGGGAGTCCTGGTGGACAACAGGATGACCATGAGCCAGCAATGTGCCCTGGCGGCCAAG
>NW_009648369.1:6410775-6446279 GCF_000708025.1 Charadrius vociferus
CGAGGGGTAATGGGCACAAGCTTGAACATAGGAAGTTCCATCTTAACATGAGAAGGAACTTCTTTACTTTGAGGGTAGTGAAGCACTGGCACAGGCTGCCCAGAGAGGTTGTGGAGTCTCCCACTCTGGAGACATTCAAAACCCGCCTGGACGCCGTCCTGTGCAACCTGTTGTAGGTGACCCTGCTCTGGCGGGGGGGTTGGACTAGGTGATCTCCAGAGGTCCCTTCCAACCCTGACCATTCTGTGATTCTTTGATATCAATTTACTAGGCTTACTAAGATAATCTCATGGCATTTCAGTCAATGAGCAAATGTGCTTATCAACAAATATTCTTAGAAAATCCATTTAAGATCTATACATGGACCTTAGGTAGTCCACACTAGGAAGCTAATTCAGATGCTTTCCACCCTCCCTGAACATCCTTGTCAATGCAAAGTAGCTGGAAACTGGTTGAAAGACAGGTGAAGATTCCCAGTGTGTAGAGGACTACTGCATAGCACAAAGCTTCAGAATATAAATTAGTTTGTAATGGTTCAGGTCAAAAGTTCATTTAGCTCAGCACTCTACCTGCTACAGCAGGAAGAATATAAGGACTGGGCGGCATTTGTCATCTGCATATGTTCCCAGCCTCCACAACCTGAGGTTCATGGGCTTCCTGAACTGGACATAAGGTTTTAACATCTCATTTCTCATGTGAAGAACTGTCCAGCTCAGTTTTGAGCCCTCGTGAATTGTTAACTTCAGTGTCCTGTGTTTAGTTTCATATCATGTGAAGTAGAATTGTGTGAACTGCCACTATGTGAACCTACCATCTACTTGCTACCTACTTCCTGGGGGGTCTCAACAAACCTGATATGCTTGCTTTTAAGGAGTCTTAAGACTGGCAGAAAGAGATTGGTACATCAGTTCATAGACTGAGAAGACCATGAAGAATTAAACAAACAAAACAAAACAAAACAAAAGAGTACAAGCACTTGAAGACTTGAGGTTTTAGCTGAATTTGAGTGCTTGTTATTAGGAAAAGCAAGTGCCACTCCTATCAAATTAAAATGTTTTTGAAAGTTTGATGAGTTGGGAAAGAAAGACAAAAATGTTCTGGTACTTGATCCAGTGCAGTAAATGGTGGGTCATATCTGTTTCTTCTGCTTTTAAGATACGCACGTTTTTGAATTCTGGTTCTGAAGTGGTCATCCCATGCACGTGTTATTTTCATGCCAGTTCAGGTGTGTCTTCAAGCATTCAGTCATGGCTGCTCAGGCTTTCTAAAAATCAGTGAATGCCAGAAAAAGGAAGAGTTATGTGCAATCATCAAAACTTTCTTAAGAGTACAACATTTCCCCATAGATAGAACTGAACTCAGTATGCGACTTCTAACATATAAAGTATGCAATTTGATTTCAGGATTTCTTACCACCAGTTGTAAGTGAACTTAATAACAACTATGAGAAATGCCTGGTTACTAGAGATAAGGAAGTTACCAAACCCGGCGTTGTAAGAGGAATTTAATGAGAGCTCATATTTGATTGTGAGGCAGCAGGACTTCAGTAACAGTGAAATTTCTCTGCCTCATCCAGCTAATTAAAATATGTGCCAAAGGCAAATGACTAACAGTGGCATGAAAGTCCAGCACCTCAGTGAAGAAAGCTGGGCTACAGTGGAGAAAATTGCAATATTTGGTTTTGGCACGAGCAGAGTTTATTCTTTGTGCTGGAGTACACTGCCATCTCCTTAGGGAAGTTCTCAGCAGTACCCTAAGAAAGTGCTCAGGCAGCACGTTTATGTCTCTGTATCGGAGAGAAGGGGGAATTGGAGCAGAAAGTGAGGGAAAGAGACTGCAGAGCATGAGCAGAGAAAGAAAAGAGTAGCCTTAGTGTACAGAGAAGGAAAAGCAAAGAGAAAGGCATGAAGAAAAATGACCCATGAAAGGTTAGAGCCCACAAAGAAAGGGATCATGTGTATGGCAATCAGGGGAGCAGAAAGTCCTCCTAGGTTGACTAAGCAGAGCCAGTTAAAAGGCATTCAGTCATACTAGTGATTATTAGTCCTTTGAAACCTATTAATCCTATTATAAGCCTGTGAAGCAATCTTAGAATTTAAACAGACAAGCAACTGTATTTCAATTTTTTGCCATATATTTCCTTTTGCCTTATTTCTTTCCTTTCTGTATTTATTTCTTTCTAATTTCTCTTTTTTTTTTCTTCTTTGGATTTTTCCCTTTCTGTCTTCTCATTTCCTACCTCTCCTGTTTCTTCCTATATTTTATTTAACTGGAGATTAAAGGGGAAAGGCTGCGTGCCCTTTACTGCTGGCACTCCTCACATTAGGAGCATGGGGAGGCAAAAGAAAGCTGGAATCTTTCAAGCAAAACACAGTGTTATTGCAAACACAGTAAAATAGTTCATAAAAGAAGTTTGAAAAGGATACAGTAAACAACAGCATAAGAGGCAGAGTTTGGCCTCGGCCCACAAGCTCTGCCAGGCAAGTGAATGCTCATCAGGCAAACTGATAATGTAGCCAAACAGCTGTGTGTTCCTCAGAGAAGCTGTAGAAACACATGGTCTTAAAAGAAAAAAGGGATCTTTCTCTTCTTTAGGTTTACAGACATTCTGTATAAGAGTCAAATTTTTAGTCTTGCTGTAACCAGATTTCTGTTTTGCACCTGGAGAACTGTGGGCGCACTTGGTGCATGGACTCTAGGTTTTAGATAGTTATGATCTACATGTAATGTTGAACCTGTAATTACTTGCTAAATTGTAGTGAAGGACTTTTTGTCATGCCAGACACATCCCATTCTCTAACTGCCCCTGCTACTGCCATCCCAATGCAGAACGATCCTTCCCTGGCCAACAGGAGTACCCACCGTATCTCACCCACATTTGCTGCTAGTTCAGAGGCCAAAGTCACGAGGCACATAGGAAATTGTTCTGGGTCAATTTTAGCCCATATATATATAAACAGACAGCTGCTTGCTTACCACTTTATAAATCAGAGCTGTCATAGCAAAGACTTTCACAACAAAGAATCAGGGGTGCTGTGAAATGCAAGAGCGCTATGCCCTGTCACCTTCTGGGATGAAGGACAGCTTGCCAATTTACTATAAGGTCTCCATGATCTAAGTGGAAGATTGAGCCAAGGTGTCCCCAGATGTAAGGTGAAGCCATGAGAGGCTCAGGAGCCCTTCCCTCCCAATCTGCAAAAAAAATTTACAGCCACAGGGTTAGAAAACCAGCCAAGCAGCATTTGTGGAATTCACAAAGGGCAAAGTGCTATTCTCCATAGCATGCATATTTATTTTGATGTGGTTGTCTGTGGGCAGCAGGGTATGAAATCAAACCACACAACTGACATTTACACTATGGCAACTTCACTGCGGTCTGGCAAGGAGGAGAGACCTGAGTGTAAAAATAACTAACTATGCTCTCGTCGATGTTCCTTCTTATTAGTCTGTGTACATGAGAACAAGAGCCAAGCAATTGTATTAAGACCCTTGCTGCAACTATGGGAGAATTAATTGTTTTCCCATTGACTCCTTTCTTTTTTTTTTGCAATGACAAAAGGATAAATCCTTCTGGTAGGCTGATCAGTGTAAGCACCCTCTGTTTCTCAGGTCCTTGTGTTTGAGGGAAGAATCCAATGTCAAACGTGGTTGACACTTTCCCTGTGCTAATGAATGAATGTCTATAAAGCCTACCTACGGGTGAGGGTATCTGTAAGGCAAGTTCATACCCACTGTTCATCACTGTTTATAGTGCTGAAAATGTAGGCAGTAGATATATATGCGTCAGGCAGTGTTACTAACATTTCCAAGACCTCATTAGCCATTCACCCACTATTAACTCATTCACAATTTTCTAGTGTAAAAGACTGTTTCACAGGAAAAAATAATTCTTTCTATACCACTTGTTCTCATGTATTCTACATTTTAAGAAGACAGAATTCATATTTCATTTTTTTACACACCTAAAAACCACATTTTCTAACTCGGTGAGTTCTGGAGTTTGCCATAATAATAGGCTATCTCAGCTCTTCTGCATGTGTTAATACTTTTATATGAGAAAGGAGGCAGATTTCTGAGAGGCTGGTTAACCATTGGAACAAACTGCTAGTGGATTCTGTGTTTCCTGACCTCTTCAAGTAAAAGCTGAAAACCTTGCCAAAAGATATGCTTTATTCAGATACAAGTTATTGGTCTATACTGTAATAACTAGAAAATATTATTTGACTAGATCATTTGGTTGCCTTTTATATTGTTAAAAGAAATGAATGTATGAGATCAGGATTTGAACAGGGGAAAGAAAAGATTCCTGTTTCTCTTTTTAAAGCCTAAATTCTACATATGATTTCTATATATGAAGATGTGTGTTAATACCAATACAATTTGCGAGGCATTTTCTGAAGGGATGTAATGTTTTTGCAAGAATTATCGTGTTGCAGAATTGTACAAGTACACACATGAAAAGCGAAAATAGAAAAAGCATGGAATTTGATTAAAACAAATAAATAATAAACTCATTCATAATCAGTAGATAGTTTATACTAAATAGGTTTATAAAAATAAGATGATCCTTTATTACTTAATCAAAGAGGGTTTTAATGTTTTTTCACTGAAATTTGTCATAAATATTTCACTGGTATATGTCAGTGTTTAAATATTTATGGAAGGAGAAGAGCTCTAACACAAGAAATTGGGATTGTACTTAAAGCACTCAGAAAGGATATTGGGGATGTAGGTTTAAATATCTGCTCTGAATCAAGTGGTTAAAGAACTTCGTCATTTTTTGAAAATTCCTGTTTTTCTTTCATTTCAAAACCAGGTAAGAAATTGGAAGCTCAAAACCTGGTAAGAAATTGGAAGCTCAGCCTTTGCCTGTCAGAAAAATTTCATGGCTAAATTAAAATATTTTATTTCGCAAGCCTATGGAGTTTCCTTTTGTTGACTTAGGCATTGTGTAGCTACTGTTCTTCTGTGCTATAGAAGTATCTATTTAAAAATAAAAATATGGTTTACTCTACTTGCTGTATTTTATTGCCAACATAATGATCAAACTGAATGAGGTCTAGTTAGCCTAGCATCAGTTCTCTGACAGTGACCAATGCTTAATGCTTCAGACAAAGGTACAAGAAAATCAATGGTCAATTATGCCACATCCCTCCCAGAGTGAAAGATATTTTTTCCTCTAATTCTTATTAGTTAATAGTTAGCATACACCCTTTAGCTTGTGCCTTTACATCCCATATGTCTTACTTGTCTGATACATCTGTGGTGTTCCTAGTCACCATTCAGATGTTTAATCTTCCTAAAAATCCTTTTATGTTCCCAATCTTAACATCTTGTGGCAATGAGTTCCACAGATAACTCATATTTCCTAAAAATGAAATATTTTCTTTTTATTAACCAAAAAAAAAAAAAAAGATACCTTTCCGTTTAAGTACATTCCCCCTTTTGTTCTTATGATGTAGGGGAAAAAAATCAGAGAAAATACATTGTTGGCAGAGACAATAGATCTGGGTTCAATTTACAGCTTTGTTCCAGATTTAGGAGGCTTTAGCCATTGCTTGGACTGGGAGCACCGGTTCCCACTACCTTACCTTTTTGGGTGTTTTGAACGCTATGAACACTCCTGACTGGCCCAATTATGGGAACTTCAGATGCAGACAGCAGTGTCCTTTGGTACCCATGGTTAAAGTAGGAAGGTGATGGGAAAAGTCCTTTCTGACCTCAATGGAGGGGGAATTGACTGAGCATAGATTCCCTATTCTCTGGGAACATCAGTAGATCACATTGTGAAGAGAAAACTGGAGGAAAACATAATTACGAATCTCAGTCAGTTATAGGCAAGAGTTACTCTGCAACATCTTAAAAGATGCCTAATACAGCAATAGCCATGATTTCAAGGAGAACGTGGAACCCAAAAGTCTTTAAGAATCAGGGCATCTATCACTCAGTGCTAATATGGATATGTTTATGGGAATAAATATGATAATAGATTTGGAGGCACTTTGGGAATTTCAACAAAAAGAGGTTCCTTCGGTCCTTTAGTACTGTACTGCCTGGCCAGCCTCAAAAAGTGTGTTATAAGAGCCTATATTTAGTGTGCAAATGCAGAAAATAACATTTAAATACGAGTTGGTTTCCTACATAATTTTGTACATGGAGGCCCAGACTCAGGAATGCATTAATATTTGTAACTCTTGTTTAGATTTTAAATGTTGAACAACACTAAAGCCAAACTTGGTTGGGTTTTATTTTTCTTTTCCCCTGTAAGGCTTATAATTTCCATCATTAAATGGAAATATTATCCCATATCTACCTCATAGAGACAGTATGGAGGTACAATAATGTGTATTTCCAATGGATGACTCTCTTATAGAGCAGTAGACCATGGATGAAGAGTGCATTTTGAATACACAGTATGATCAATGGCATAATAATGGTATCTGTTTTCTTGTGTATTTTTACATGTGTAGCCTCTATAGGCACGCAGGTGTTTTTATAGTCTCAGAAGTGGTGAGAACAAAAGCAATTTGAAATGTTCAGGTTTGTAGAAGGTACTCTCTAGTTCTGCTCTGGCACTAACAGGAGGGAGATTAACTTTCTTACTAGGCTCTTAAGGGGAGCATTGTCTAAGGTTTTGAAAGGCCAAGCACTTCTCCTCTATTCACATGGGTTTGTTTTATGGGGTTTTCTTGGGAGGAAAAAAAGAGGAAATGTCTAAATAGTTAAACTGACTAGATACAAAGAGGCAGATTTGCAGGATTCAGATCCCATTTAGGCACCTAAATAAGTGGCCAGATTCTTAAAAATCTTGGCATCCGGCAGGTCCCACTAAAACCAGTTTGCTGGGAACAATGGCAACCGCTGCATGCCGAGCCCTTTTCAGAACCTGGCCTTTGTGCTCGACCAGTTTCAGTTCTCCTCCTATACGGTCAATTAATGAGTTCATTTCCCCTGGTATTTGTGTGGGCCTTTGACACATCAATGAGGGAGAAAAGAAACATTTCCTAAGAGGAATTACAGTAATCACTGGCAAAGGCTTAGGAACAGCAATACTACTTGACCCAACTGTGAATGTTGCTATTCATGCCACCAAAAATATTTGTTGAGGTCTGGTACTCTTTTAGATAACCTTCTGCTGGTTTCCAGCCTCCAAATCTGAACGAGTGTCCCTTGTCGCCTGCTGAGTTACTGGTCCTGTGTGAAATCGATGTACGTAACACTGGTCCCTGTTTGTAACAGAGCCTTTTCTTACGTAGGGCAGACCTATGCACCTTCCTCTGAGAAAAGCAAAGCTCCTCTGAGCTCTGCACTGAAGCTTGGTAGAGGAGGGGCCTAGCCGCCACCGGTGGATTCCTGTTACAATAGGATTAGACAAAAGATTCAGAATATATTGATACTCCTGATGCTTTCACTTTTGATGTCTTAAAAGCTGTCTTCACATTATGTGCTGCTGGCTCCATTGCAGGCTCTGGGGCATTAGGGTAAGTGAACATGCAAGGAAAAGGAAAATCAATCTCCAGCCTCAGATAATGGAACTATTGGTGCAGATGGTCACTAAACACCAGCAGTTTATAGGTTTCAGTCTAGGGCTTGAGTTGCCGAGACGATTCCCTGCGGAAAAGAAAGAGGAAACTTATGAAAAAATAGGAAATGTCATTCTCCTTATTGGGATTGTATGTATTTCATTGCACTGACTTTTAGTATTTGATTGTAGCCTGCTCTGCATTCAGAGTCTGGTGCCAAATTCGGGGAGAGCTCAGTTTTGTTTGTTTTAACTCCACATTCTGTCTCTGCCTCTTTTAGGTCTCGGATATCACTGTTCATACTGGAAAGTGTCAAATGCACGGCCAGTGTCCATGATGATGAATTGCAATGTTGTGAGAGTTACACAGGAGAGCGCCATTGTGTGCGGTTTTTCATGTAATTAGCCAGGAAATAGACCTTGTTGGGCACATACAACCTTTGAAAACAGATTTTTTATACTTGCAGCTGACCCTTTGCAGGGGTCTTATCAATGTTTCATTATCACCAGTAATAATAACTGCTGATATTCTTATGTATAGGAAAAAGACCAGAACTTAATGAGAACAACTCCATATGTTTTAGACAAGTAAAATATGTATTCAGGAAATAAATAGAAATTTGAAAATGTTTCCACTTCCCCGCTTAGATAAACTGGCAATTCAGGTTCTCATGAATAAAATTCAATGTCCAAATTCCTTTGCACTTCCAGTGAATTTTTCTTTACTCAAATTTGTGTATGTATTAATGAACCTGAGGTTTGCAACCTGATTTTTAGAATGGCGTTTTCAAAAACAGTTATTTCATTAACAACAGAGCTGGCTCTTCAGTGAACATCTTTGAAAAACACAGCTTATATGAACTTCCTGAAAGTAATGAAATCTCAAGGTAGACAACTTGTGTGCCCAAAACTTAGGGGTAAGAAAAAAAAGATGGGTAAGAAAATGACTAAGATTTAAAGAACGACCAGGAGGACATACTCAGAGGGCATCTTTCTGCAGACTTTTTAGCTTCTAAACTTTTTAAAAGTTTACATACTTTCTACATTTTTTACAGCCATCACTACATGTATTTTTATATACTGTGGATATGGAGGAATCTAATGGATAATATAAGACTAGCTGGATTAAATGAACTACTAGGTACTGGATAAAATTAATGGAGTTTCTTTACCTTTTGTCATATCACGTGATATATTAATGAGGACCAGAACAATAGTTACAGAGTTATGTTAATTTGTATTTTCAATTTCATGTGGGATTTCTGTGGAAACAAAATTATTTGCTAAATTATTTTGCTACTTGCTATGTAATTTTCATTTATTTTAATACAGTCTACTTAGGCTTATTTCGTTTTTACAGACTTTTAAAATTAAATTACCTTTCATTAATGTATATAGTCTGCATTTTTTTTTATTTTAATTGCTCTTAAAAATTATATGTTAAAATATGCAATAAGGAATTTATGTACATATTTTTCACTACTTTTATTTGGAGTTTATCGATGCACAACTCTTGTCAGGGCCTAGTTAATTCAGCCTGGCATTTTTGGAAGGCTTTTCTGGTTTTTCTTTTCTGTTGTTATGGTTTTTTGGGCATCATTTTACACAGATCAATAAAAACTTCTGTTCACATACAGCCATAGGGAAGAAATCTCATGTCAGTATGGCTGCCTATGTATGTTGATGGAGAAAGACAGGGTCCTCCAGGGAGTTATTGACAAGCTAGGCTCTCTTCTCTTCCTCTCCTTCTCCTCTGTCTCCAAAATGTTACTGCAAAATCAAGGGAGTCTAAGGAAAATCAATGGCAATGATCAAGAACCTGAAAAAAAAAAATCTTTAAAAAAGTAATAGAAAGCATTGGTATTTTAAATAGACACAAATCAGGGGGCAATGCGATGAAATAATGTGATCTGAAAATCAGAAGTCTGAAAACAGAAAGTGCAGGGAAGATGAACAGGAGCTTCTCTTCTGTTTCATGGAATAAGAACAAGGAGGTATAAAAGATGGGAAATTCAAAACAGAAACAGCAAAATGTTTTTCCATGCAGCTTTGTGATTCAACAGTGGAACTTAGGAAGCAGATGAGAGAAAGCTCTTGGCCAGGTTAAAAAGATGGATGTGCATTTATAAGGCTGCCAGGACCTCAATTAAGAAAAATAAATATTTTCAAAGGGTTTTTAAACACTCGGATCTTAAACCTGTTCAAAGACAAAATGAGATGTTTCTGGAGCTGTTTTATTCCATATACGCTTGCTACAGGATTTTGCTAGGTCTTATGAAGCAACAGTTTTAGTCCTGATGAATAAAGGAGCACCGCCATAACCAGCTGGGGCTGGCACTGGGACGGTGCTCCATTTCTAAATAAATACATAAAATTCTAAATAAATACATAAAATACATGTACTTTTATTTTCTGAGATGTGAACGTTGGCCCCAACATAGCACAATGCTGTTTGTATGTTGGATTCCTCCCGTTTCTCCTGTTGCAGGGTTTCTCACATGCTGCTACTTCATTTAGACATTTGAGGAAGGAAAGGAAACATCTGGAGCAAAGGCAGAGGGTAAAGAGGTTAACAACTGGTGGAAAATACTGTACTCACCTCCAGTTCAGTAGCCACAAGGACTCCTCTAATTCTGCATTCCTTCCCACAGAAAAAACTCATGCCCATGTTCACAAAACTATCAGCGTTTGGTGTTGAAATGCCGTACCTCCTTCACTTTCTTGTAGAAATCTGGATTTTAAGGTGGGGGGGTTTTGTGTGTCTAGGACCAGGCTAAGTGGTACAAGGATGATGCACTGCTTAGTGAGCGGCAGGGGAATTTGGTTCTTAGTTCGGTGAGAGAGATCAGCTGTCCCAGGGGTGCACGGGTGATGAACTGGAAGAAACCCTCTCTTTAACTGCAGTCCCTGAAAAGGGCAAAGAGCCTTCTGAATGCGTCCAGTTTATAATGCTAATTCTTGATATAATTCATAATATAAAACCAAATTATAATATAATGCCAATTTATAATCCTTATCTGGGGGACGTCTGTGCTGGATCTCTACCGGTATTCGATTTCAGTAGGGAAAATAAAGTCCCCTTGCACTAAGAAGTAACACACTGTGTTTTTCAGGGAAACGATACAATCACTTCAGCTTTCAAGCTGCTGCTTTCTCTGTTTAAAGGAAGTTTTATATTGGTCCTTCCCCAGGTTCTTTGCAAAAGGCGAAAATGATAGCATAGCATAATTTGAAATGGAGATGAGCCTTTTTTGCCTTTTAGACAAACTACAGTACATTATAGACTCGTTTTCTCTCAGTTTTGATTCCAAAATTTCCCTCCTTTTAGCACATTAACTTTGGCAGCCCTGTGTTTTGCTATGGCAGACAGGCTGCCCCGGATTTATATTCTCCTCTGAAATCAATAAAATAGTAATGAAGCAACAGAGGACATAGTTGGGCTCTCACACCACAGATTCAGACCCCATGCTGGGTTAATGTACTAAAAGATTTCGCAGCAGCCGGATTTCCATTTAATGAATTTCCTCTTTCTTTTCCCCCCTTTTTCCTGAACACCCCCACATTTCGGTTTGCTGCCCTTGCTCTGGCCCTCTCGCTCCCTTTCATGTGACAGCAAGTCGAACTTTACCAGCTGTTGCAAAACAGGAGCTGTGCGAAAACTTGCTGGGCCAGGAGGGGTGACGACTGGCTCTCCTGGCTTGTGGGGTCCGAGCGAGTGGATTGGGAGGTGCGGTCACTTGTGTACATCTTCGCCGGGAAGTCGCTGCCTCTCAACCTTCAGAGGTGCGTGATGCGAATGGCATGAGCCTCCCAATGCCAGCAGGGATTTGGCTTAGAGGGAAAGTCCCACCAATATTTTTGCATGTCGGGAGATGTCCCGGGGACAAGAAACGAGAAGGCGTTGGGAGAGGGGGTGTTACGATGCCCTGCAGAGGGCAATGCAAACAAATGCAGAGCACTTCGTGGGTGATCAATGTAATCAATGCCAGAGAAGTTAAAGAGATGCTAAAAAAAAAACCCATCAGATGACAGTTCAAGCTCTGGTGTTTGAAAGTATGATTTCAGGGCATTTGGTTTCAAACAGCAAAGGAGCACTCGAAAGCTGTGTCATAGGCTGTTTCTGAAGGCTTATTACTATAAGTAGCAATCATTGCTGCTACACCTAAGGGTGAATATAGTTCTGTCTTCGCTCTCCTTGCCTGAAAGGACTTTAAACTTTGTGAAAATATTGCTTCTCAGGTTTAAAACCTCTAAACAAGGGCTGTGTCCTAGGTGAATTTAATTTTGTTAGACATACTGGGGGTCAAAAACAGTTAAAGAATTTATGATCTTATGTCACAATTAAACTTTCTAGTTTGAAAAAAATGCCATTTCCTCCCCTGAAAAAGGAGAAGAAAAGAAAAATTCCTGTTTCCAGAAGTACTTACAGAGTTTCTGGTGTGTGATCTGCGACGTGATTGTATTCTTGCCAACACTATTACATTTGTGTGTTTTCCCCCTACCTACTGAACATCTCCAAATCCTGGGCGGAAGGTTGGTGTGCAAGCAAAGAGCAATCCTGTCTGATGTGTGTGGTGACTGTTATACATCAGGGTGCATTTGAATATGCAGTCCACATACTGGCCAGCTCATCTTCACTTGCACAGCAATGACAACATGATTCTGGTGTGTGTCAGAGTCAGTAGATGTTTCTTTTTGCCTAGGAAACGAAAGCTGAAGAGGCAGGGTCCACCTCCAATTTTAAAAGTTGGCAGGTATGATAGATTTGCTGAAACATTGGAAAAGATTGCTGGCTCTCAATGTCAAATCATGGAAGCAGAATATGGGTGACTGTACTGTGTTTGGCAGTACACATCTCTGCATCCTCTGCTAAGTCTGTGTGCACGGCTTCACCTGGCCGGGACAGTCCAGCCACGCTGCTCTAACATCACCTGCACAAGCTCTTGGCATTCAAGCCCATCCTTGGAAACACAAAATATAGTGCTCTTATAACAGGTTTATCGTCCATATTCCCAGCATTTGAAATACATTGTTAAAGCTGACTGCTGACCTTAAAAACAGCTTTGAAAACACAGGACTAGTTCAATCGTCCGGGGTATAATGAGTGTGTGCTGTCTTGACTGGTCTGTGAATAACCTTTCATATGGATCTATTTCTACCATCATGGAGAGAATATTTTCATTAAGATTAATCATTGTCGCACATGTTCCCTTGTGTAATCACCACAATGATGCTTAATGAAGCCTTAAATTCCTTTGTGCCATCTATTTTTGCTGATCTTATTTAACACACGCTTTTGCAGTGCAACTTAGCAATCTGCACTGGGTTGTTAGTGAGGATGGGGAAATCTCACTGCTGAATCTTTAATTCTCTCAAATGGTATAGGATCAGAGAGAATTGGATTTGCAGAGTGGAGGCTTAAGGGATATAAACCACCTTCTAAAAAATACCTCTTTCTTTCAATTTACAATAAAGGAAGTCATTCTGGCACCTAACTTTTTGCTGAAAATGGCACAAATAGCAAATTGAGCGAGAGCTAGGAGAGGAAAACTAGGTAGGTAAAGCCACTAGCTAGGTACCTGAACTCACTATTTTCTTGTTGGCTATTCGTTCACCAGCCTACGTCAAGCTGATTCCCCATCTAAGGCAGACGTCTAACAGGAGGAAAAATAATCTTTTCTCTAGGAAGTACGGTGATTGCCTGGTAAGTACAAGATCTGGATTTGGCATCTTCTCTGCCCCTCCTACTGAAGCTGTACAACCGGCCAGAAAAGTGTCAGGGGGGAGCACTAAGTGAAAGCACATCTGACTGTAACACACAAAAAAGACTTTGTAGGGTGCTGTTCGTTACGCTGCTTATACATTTTAATCTATGATATTCTAATGAAAAAATGCATAAGCAGTCTCTTGAGCAAGACAAAGAATCCAGATTCCTTTCCTAGGTCAAACTAGAGGAACCATAACAGTCTGTTGGCCTCATAGTTAAATATTCACCAGTGTGGAAATAACAAAAAGTGTCTGGGAAGTTACTCTGTCTGATGGCATTTAACTACATGTAGTTTTATTTAATTCATGTCTCCCTATGTATGTACACAAAACTGGAACCCAGAGATAAGCATTAAAAGTATATAACCTACATGACAGTTTGATAAAAGTTAAATGTTGCCTAAGCATAAATAAAAGTATAAATAAAATATATAATATATTTTATATATTTATTTATATATAAAAATAAAAATAGTTGTACTATGAGATTGTAGACCTTGAGTCTGAGTTCTACCTGTGGCACAGCCTGCTGGTAACAAGTGAAATTCATTGTGTTGTGAGGAGTATTTACAGGCATCCCTAACCTGTGACAAGCATCAGACAGCCACAGTAGAGCAAATCTGGATTTGACATCACTGGCATCTTATAAAGGGAGGACAACTGCTCGCTGCGATCAATAGATGACTTTTACGGTAAGCTACAAATTATATAAGTTATTCTGACAATTTTAAATGGAATATAGTAATCAGTATGTTTAAAACAGATTTTTTGTTTTATTTCTTCTGGGTAGAGAGCAGATAAAGACTATATTTCAGTCTTTACTCAGGCAGAACTTCCATTATGCTTTAGATAATTTTGCCAAACTAAGGACTAGCAAAAGAAGGTAAAAATAACTCTGATGCAACTGAGATTTGCACACATGCTTAGAAAAAATGTAATAAGAGTTGTGTATTCAATGTGTTTAACATAAGGATATTGCTCACATGTTTGGAGTTATGCACAATCTCAAGTCTTTGTGAGAGCAAGGACATAAAGTTGAGACAAAAATCTCTGTCTACTTTTGTATGTCATGCACTTATGTCATATAGAAATGCTTGGTATTACTGATCATACAAGTTTACCATGTGCAAACCATACAATTAAAAAAATGTCTGTGTCCTTTGGTCCTTTTCAGATATGTGTCCCACAACACACTGTCCTTTTTTTTTAGATAATAAGAATAGTGTTTATATATAGATTTTTTACTCCAACTTAGAATTCATTAAATTACCTTTGCATATTGGCATAGACATGTAAGTTTGCTCTTTAAAGCCTCATTTACTTTCTTGCTTTTTATATAGGGGAAAATAATTTTGTAGCTATAATTGCTTTTTTGGTATGGTTTGATTCAATCAGCTTTTAACTGTACTGACATTTACCGGATGGTCATAAAAAGAAAGCAAAGTGAAAATGACAAAAAGCCCCATGTTTTGCAGAAGTTCACATTCAGTGCATCCAATCTGCAGTCTCCAGAGACAAAAAGAGAAAAGAGCAGGTCTGTAATGCAGCTGCCAGTTTAGTGATCAAACCCAACAGATTGCGGTCTGGCCAGATCTGGTGTCCAGATAGAAATGGTATTCATGCTAACCATCTGCCTACAGGTCAGCAGGGACAAAAATTAAAAATAATTACCTCTAATGAATGAATAGACAATGACAGTCCTGTGTGAGGTATGGTATCATCTCTGTGTGTGCACACACATACACACACACACATGTATTGGTGAAGAGTGGTTGGGGCATTTTTTTTTAGAACGCTGTCAGCTACAGTTTTCATTTATGTTTTACTTCAATTCTCTCCCTCTCTGGCTTTATGTTATTGCAGTTTTAAAATGAATGGCTGTTTTTTCTGCAATTAAATTGTGTTAATGATGATGATAATAATTAGTACCTTGATTATGTCTGGTGCAAGACTCAAAAGTCAGCTTCTTACTCCTAAAATCCAACTAAATCTCAATAAACAGAATTCTAGACTCAAAATCTCCAAAAAGCAATTTGGACTATTTATTTTCAGGTGCAAACTGTGTGGACAACTAGGAGCCTTGAAAGAGCTAAGCTGAGCATTGATTACTGTAGCTGGAGCTACATAGAGGGGAGAAGAGTCAAGGTCCTGGCAAGGGGTGTAAAGTTGCTTGGGGCTGTGGGATCTGACTTTCAGATCCACAGGTCCAAATCCACCATTCAGAGTTGCAGCTGGCATCTATGTGTCACATATTCATTTTTTTTAAGAAAAGGAAGGGATTGTGTGTGGTGAAAAACACAATAAATCACTGAGATTCATGGGCGTCTCTTCTTAATAGCCCCTGAAACGGGGTTGTTGTTGCTACAGGGAGACTAGATAGTTAGTAGTCGAATTTCAAGAGATTACACTTTTTTTATTTGTTTCAACAGCTATGGGACGAGATTTATTTCTATATTGATAAATACATTATCCAAACAAAATTATTCTATTGTCTTCTATACTGAGCAGCTACTACTAACTCATCATTTTTTCCAACTGTTCTGGAACCAAACATGCTCTGAAGATACACTCCAATTTAACCACTGTCTGCTGGAACCGTCCTTTTTATACTTCTCCATATAAACAAATCTGAGTGTCCATGCAATTCATTTAGCTGTAAAGGAGGCCGATAAGAAGTGCTTAAGAAGACTTTACGTCTTAATAGCATTCCCTGGGTCTGCTTCCCCATTGTGTTATGCTGGACTTAATCAGTTAGGTAGGAGCTCACTGCATAAAGGGTGCAAAGTGCTGCTATTTGTTTGTACTCACAGTTCATGTGTGTAAATCTCAATGCAGAGTTCAAGAGGGTGAAGAATAATAAGCAGGAAGTGCTGTCAGGTGGATGGAAAGTTAGTAAAGTGGACAACCCCCCCCCCAAACAAACAAACAAAAAACAAACAAAAACCCAAACAAAACAAAACAAAACAAAAAAACAACAGAAAGAAACTGAAAGTGAGAAAGAACACTAAAGAAAAAGACAAAGTCAAAGCATATTATTTGGCTCTGCAACAATTTACTGGGTTGTCATACATGAGGCTAAGACTGAAGCAAGTTAAAGGACATCTGTCCCTAAAAGACGCTCATAAGACCCACTATGGGCTTTACCTAGATATAAATTATGTTTTTTCTACATATATCTGCATTACATAACGGTAAAAGATGAGTTAACTGAATGTAGAAGTCAGGAATGACAGAAAATATATAAGGAATATGTATGCAGAAATTCATATTACAGCTTCGATAGAAGAAGCCTAAATTTCCTGACTTCCAAGAAACTGCAGTTTCTTGGAATCAGAGTGAACTTGGCTCCACTATCCAAATTTGCACTATGCAAAAATTCAGCAAGAACTTCTAAGCTCAAGCAAGTTTCTGTAAATCAGATCTTCACCAAAGAAAGATGAACTTGTTTCTCTCAGCATCCAATACCTTCACCAAGTTGAGCACTCTGCCCGTACACAAATCGCTCCCAAAAGGTCTGTTCATAACAAGTCTCCTCCGAAAGATTCGGAGCTGTTTCTGCAGGCTCCAAAGAGCCCACATTGCAGAAGGCACTGCACTATGTAGCTGGCTCCTATTTTGTATCAGCTGAAGTTCAAGGCCAAGCTATTCAAGAGGTTCTGGGCTCATCTCGTTGCCTACAGCTCTGCAAGAGCAGCACTGCTCCTGTCTAGCAGGACCCAGCAGAGATTTCTTACCAAGGTGCAGCCAAACTACGGCTCTGTGATTTCTGTTACAAGGCTGCTCAGCTCAGACATTTTCTTTTTCTTTTTCTTTTTTTTTTTTTTAATACAACATTTTACCATGGAAACCACAGAAATAAAATTTTGGGCAACCAAATCTGTGAAACAAACAAAATTACTGCAACTCGCAGAACTACAGATCAGTGCTAATTTCACAGCTACTTTCAAATGCAAAGCTCATTTATTTGAACTCATCTTCTCTGTACAGTCCAGAAAACAATACTTACAGATACCTACACAGACATATACAGACATTTATCTATAAAACTAAAACCAAAATTTATCTGTCAGAGTAAATGAGCGATTATACATGTGATGCTCCTTGGGACAGGATGAAAAAATTACATGTAGCCAATACTATTACATTGTGTAATGCAGTACATAGGTGAGGCACTCAGACACAATAGAAACTGAACTGCAATATAAGAATGAGTACATAGTGAAGTAGAACACTTAATTAACTTCTTAAAATAGTATTCAAAACAGTCCGTTGTGCCTGTCACCATACGAGATCAGGATCCCACAAATCCACAAGAAACATAGCTGAGCTGAAACAATTGTTTGCAAAACAACATGGTGAACATGTTCCTCTTTGGGCTTTTTCTTTACAGTTCTTCAAACAAATCAGGTTGATGATCAACCTAGCAACTAAATGTACTTGCACATATCCAGTCCTCACTGATTTCAGTAAAACTTCACATCAACACAAAATCTAGTTTCCTGGATTCAGTTACTATCACTTGGTCTGAAAGACAAACAGTACTCTTCGATATAACAATAGGTTAGCAGAATTGTCGGATATTCACAGAAAAGAAAAATCATAGCAACACAGTAAAAGCTACAGCTAAACCTCTGCTAATTTAAAAGGTATAATTTTCCAGAAAGCACTTCAACATAGTGACCATGTAGTTACACTAAGAATATTTTTTTTTTCTTCTAGAAACATTGGTGTTATTGATCAGTTTTTCAGAGAACAAACAGAAGTGTACAAACATGCTGATGACTGGATAAGAGACTTCAAACTTCTAAAGTTTGAATTAAACATTCGAAACTAAAATCCCAGTAAAAATAATGTTATTTTTCAGTATGACTGCTTACATTCAAGATTGTGCCTTCTCTCACAGACGTTTGCCAGATCAATTTCTCAAGCATCCAAAAATCTGACTTTCAGTTCAGATTTGGGATAATATTCCCCTATGTATGCTGTGAAAGAGTATGTATACACCTTGGAGATGTTAAATAAGTTAAATAAGAATATAGCCAACAAATTTGGACTCAGAATCACAGTACTCATTTTTAGAAAATTTCCAGAATTTTTTCTTCTGCCTCTCCTGGAAATAAGGCACATATTAACTTTCCCTTCACATGTACTGAACAGATGTAAGAACTACAGGAATAAAGAAAAGTACTTTTCTTAATTAAATTATTTAGAGCTCTGTAAATATGTTGAAGTTTAATCTCTTTTCTTTGTTCACTACTTATAACGTGTTCTGATTTGTCCTGAATCATCAGTTTCTTTATGGCTGCCGTAGAGGGTCTTTTCCTGCTCTGTGGAGGAAGGAAAACATTATGTCTCCTTTAAGAGTGATAGAGTGTGCATAGACTATTAAAGCTAGGTCTTACGAGCACAATCCAGAACAAACTTCTAGAGAGTAAGAGGTGGTAGGAATAAAGCCAGTGGCAGCTTGCAAAGAGCCAGAAGTTTGGGAGGAGATTAAGACACTGCTGAGAAGAACAAAGCACAGACAGCCAGGCATGGAGGAGGTCACGGCAAGGAGGAGACTGCTAAAACTCCTCTCTCTAGAGTTTGCTGTGTCTCAGAAAAACACTAAATGTGGGTAGACTGAGAGCACGATTGCAGGAAAGGGCTCAACCTGCCTGACTCCATCTGAGTCTATTTCTCTGTTTTGAAAGTGTCCACTTCTAGATTTTGTTAAAATAAAACTAGCTTTAAAATTTAATAACCTTGCTCCATGGCTTTGTTAAAAGAGAAAAAGGCTTTGTGGTTCCATCTTAAAAACACTGACATCACATCTACATATGCTCTTCTTAGTCTATTACTGCTTTTAACACATTCTTATCAAAGCTATCCACAAAGATATCTATGCAGTGGGACAAGTTCTCTTCTTCTTTTGTCTTCTAGTTATTTCTTCTGTAAATGTGGCATTTTTTAAAATTTCACACCTTACTTTCTCTCTGTATTTTCACATCCCTAACTGTGACTGACCAGGTTCTGATCCTTTCGTAGACTGTGCATTTTCCAGGAAATGAAGACCATTTGCCTGAGACAGCAGCTGGCTCAGTGCTTCTAAAGTGGATTTCCCTGCTGTGTAGTTAGCATTTGTCTTTGCAAGTAGTGGCTATGACCATCTTGTCACACAGTGTGCATCAGCCACAATATTCTCCTCTAACAAGTTAATCACTTTGAGCCCAAAATCAACTTGTATGTGATGTAGTGGTGACCCCAGAACATGGATTTTTTAGGTTATATTTGCTTCTGGGGACTCAGTGATGCCAAATGATGTATGAGGAGACATTTGTTTCCAAGTTTCTCTGCCATGCTTGGCACAAAAAAGAAGCTTAAGATATTTTATATGCAGTGTTACGCATACTGCCCACTAAACCTATTGTTGCTCAGTGTCAATGCCCAAGGCAAAAGTTTTGGCCAGCTTCTGCCTGGGCATTATGCCATCCTGACAGATGGGTATGAGTGTAGACAATCAAGAAAGTATGTTTGTTCATCAAATAAGAGTGGCTGGGGCATTTTTCCCAGCTGACACCCTGAAAACAGCTGTCTTCCTTGAGCATGTTTGTTTCTGGTTAAAAGGTCTGTGATATTAGTAATTCTTCTCTAACTATGCAAACTGTCAATAAATAAAAGAGTTGGTTTACAATTAGCTATAGTTACTAAGTTTGAGGCTACTTTTGAAGAGTGTCCTCAGATAGGCATTTATTTTTACTTCAAGAATGAGGAAGTGATGTCCAAGTGTCCATGACTCATCTGACTTGCAGTTAAACAAAACTCACAAATGTGTTCTCAGTTTTCATGCAACACTGCAACAGGCTGCCCTTCCTATTGATTACCGAGGTGACTAGAACTGTGATACCTGCAATCCCTTCTCAGGTCTGCTGTTGGCATACTCCTAACCTTAAAAAAAGATGTTTGGTTTCTGTTACCCAGAGAGGACGAAATATGAAAGATTTGCCTTTATTTTCCAATGAAATAACTCACTTGATTTCATTAAAAAAAACCAAAACAGTGATAGAGTCCTTTGTGGTCTATGAATGCATTTAAAAATCTTTCATGTTACAGAGTGTCAGTCACAAATTTTTGCATTTCATAATCTTCACATGTAGCCATGTGATATTTATATTCCTGGGAAAAGATTTTATCCAGCAGCAGGAGGGAATGAACAACTCAATATTGACTCATCTACCAAGACAACAACAGTGGTTATGCTGTTTCACAGAGTGTCATAATGATCTATATACTCAGATTTTTACCGTATAGCATACAGTGATTTACAGACATCACGTGTTTATACAACCGCAAGCACAATGGCTCTTCATGAAATTATTTACTTGCCATTTTGCAACCCTTTTAACACAGCTGGTCAAAATTGCTCCTCCTGTAAATTAGTAGTATTTTACTAAAGTCTGTGGATTTATATGGGATTAAATAAATGATAAATGATAAATGTATCCTAATGTGCCTCAGGCTACTGCCACAATGGCACAGCGTAAGTGTTCTGAAGTCTGTGTAATCCCAAATTGTTTTTGAAGGACACCCCAGAAAAAGGTTCTGAGACATCAAATTTCAGGGTTCAAATCTCAACAAGCACGTTTCACTACAACAAGCCCCGTGTCACAGTACGAACACCGAGTGCCAGGATACATAATATGCATATATACAAAAAAGAATTTACAGCACATCGTGGTTTCCCACACCAAAATCTTTGAAACATGAAGTTATGCAGAATGTTTTGTTTTCCCAGTGTTTAGCACAAGAAGCCCAAGCCCAAGAAGAAATGGAATACATGGGGCCACTTGGCCGTCTTCTTGGGACGGCAGCACTCAGTTTCCTAAGGAAACATGCTGCTATATCTATCACATATCCACATTTGGACCAAAATCTCCTCAAAGAGCTTGAATATTTACAGTGAGAACCCCTGGGAATCAAAGCATTACTTCACATGGCTGTTTTCCCACAGGTTTAATAGGGAATATCTTTGCCCTTGAAAATCTGCCAGGTCTGAGCCAGGCTGTGCAGCATTTATATACTACAGGACACTCACTGCGTAATCGCAGGCATGAGCATGCCCCATTTGGTCCTTGCCATCTCATTAGCATCTGCAGTTACTGGCTTCACCTGTGAGAGGTAGGCATTGATCCTAGCCCTCCTGCATACAACAGTGCATAGCGTGTCCACCAGGCTGTCCTTGTCCCCCTGGACTGCCACACTCCCACCGGTGCTCTTGCCAGAGGAAGATGCTGACCCACTTTCATTTCAAGAAGCTCCCAGTTTCCCTTACAGCCTTGGAATGGGAGAAACACTGAAAAGGATATCTCAGGCCAGTCTGAAAAGGATATTGGGCAGTGGGGCACTGCTGCCTCTCTGGTAAGTGAGGCACAGGCATGCTGCAGTCATTTTGAGAATGGAAAAAAAAATCCAATGAAGGCAAAATTAACCTGTGCATCCTTTTTTTTGTTAGTCAATAAAATATTATTTTTAAGAGGACTGAGATTATTTTGGGTCACTGTACCACAAGCATACCTTGGCAAAACAATGGAAGGTCAGCAATTACAGCTCTTGTATTTTAGTGATAGGTCTCTGATCCTGGACAAATATGGAAAGGGGAACTTTTTCCAGCAAGCTCACTCCTAAATTATCTGAAGGTATTTTAACAGAACCATGGAGCATCCAGGAAGAAAGGTAGAAGAAAATGTTTATTTTACAACGGCAGAATACCTTTATTCTCTAATCCTTCTCCCCCACCCCCTATTCATAACTATGCTTAAAAGGGGAACCTTCTCCCGGTTCATGAGGAAACTAGCTTCAGGACCACCCAGAGAGCTCTATTCCCTTCCCCTTGTCTAAATCACACAAAGAAAAATAAACAAATGAACACAACATTTGCCTTCTCATCCCTTCTTTTCACTAAAGGGTCAGGAGGGTCGGGGATCCTTCTTTTGCCATCTCCGGACACCCTCACTCTCTTCAACAACCAATCCAGATGGATCATGGCCTTTGAAATCTTAAATCCTTTAATCAGTTTCTCCAACTTTCTCTGTTGGCTCCTTTATGCCACATTCCTGGGCTAATTCAGGTACCTTCATACAGCGTAGGATTTGGGTGACAGAAAACACATGGGGAAGTACAAGTCCAGAGATCTGTGCAAGTGGTGTGTTGATTATCCTTAGCTTCATTAAGGTTGCTCAGCAACATGAGCTTGTATTAATCATGTCAGAGAAGCCGCATCCTGACAAGCTATCTGCACTGCCAGGATACAGACCCTTCCCGCACGCTGCTGAGAAAATGTTCCCATGAGCTGTCCCTCTGCTCTCAACGAGGTAATGGGTGAAGGAAAATTTAGACTTGTGAAAAATTTCATGAATTATCCTCACTACAGTAATGAGTGCAGCAGGAAAGGAACATTAAGATGCTGTACAAAACAATTTCTTAGTGACTGTAAAAGACAGGCATGAAAAGCAGCAATTGAAATATTAAATAGTGTGGCTAGATATGCTAGGTAATTAAACAAGGGGTAAAGAATTCCCCAACAGGATAGAACACTGGCTGCACAGTTCACAGCTTTGCTATGCCTGGAAAGATTAAGCCAACATATTTTTGACAGATTCATCACTAAGTCCACAGTCATAATTTCCAGCCGGAATTTTTCCATTTGATAATTTTATACTGTTAATCAGAGCTCATCAGATACTGCAGAAATAGCAGTCAAGAACTTTGGTTTAAATTCCAAACAGCTTCCTCATATCTTTCTCTTTCTTATTAATATGATTATGTTGCTCTGACAAATGTTCTTTTTTTATCTCAGCCATTTAATAATTTCAAATTACCAGCCATTCAGTGAGGCAGCACCTAAAGTGGCATTACAGAACAAGGCTGAACTCTTCCATGAACTACCTTTACGCTGTCAGGCCAACCAGGAATTTCTGTAGACTGCCAGATGGTTATTATCGACACTGTCTGAGGCTTTCAATTTGGGGCAGGGGGTAGTGAATTCATATTTTAGTAATGGCATTTCTGGAAGTGGTTTCCATTTACTGATATGTGAGGGAACTGAATGGGAGTGATGTTGGCCTTTTCAAATGATGTGGGGGTTTCTCAGACACCTTTCAGATGGGTTTAGGACCCCATCCCTAAAAGTCTATGCAGATAGCACTGTACCAAAGTCCCCCTAAAGTCAAATGGGATTCTTGAAAAACCACAGAGTTTATTCCTTTGCTACAAAGGGGGAGAACATTGTGTTGAAATACTCGAGAGGAGATATATACCCATGTCTGTATACACATCTACTTTTACTGTGTACCACCACTTCATTCTGTATAAAACGAGATCTAATTATAAATTGAAGGATTGTGCCCCAAGCAGTGTTTAATTGACACACTGGCTGCTACTGCACCAAAGGTGGAAAACTGTCAGGAACAACTTTCTTCCTTTTTTTTTTTTCTTTCTTAAATCTGTCACTTCATGTAGTAGGAAAAACAGCGCGCAATTGCAAGGAGATTTACTTAAAATGAACAAGCAAGTAATCAATCTCAGACTTCAAAAGGCAGTTTGAAAACCTTGGGAAAGGTTTGGCTCCTATACTCTTTGAGCAAAGAGAGAAAGATTCCTATTAGTTTGTTCATACTTGAACATGTGAGTATGAAAATAGCACCTAAATCAGAGAGACAGTTGAGGCAGGTGGGGGTTTTTGTTTGGTTGTTTATTTGTTTATACAATTTTGCTGAGGTTTCAAATACTTTCAAATAAGGAACACTTCAGGTCATTGAATACTATATGTACTCCTACACACATTTTTTTATTGTCAGACACACTGAAAGAAAATGAGTACTGGGAAGGAAGACTACTCATCCCACTGCTCTGCAGGACAAACCCCAGATCTCTAAATCTCCATTAGATTTAATAAGACACCTCAGCTCTGTGTTGTCTAACTTTCTTTCCCAGCTGTAAAACTAGGACAGTGCAGTTTCATTGACAGCCACTATTTACAGTCTAGACTGTAAATTTGAGTGGTCAGGAACTGCCTCTTCCTATACATAGTATTAACATGGTGGATTTCCACTCTCAGTTGAATTTTGTTTATACAGCAAATAAGTTAAATATTATTATTTCTAAAAGAACTTGGGCTGGCCAGTAATTTTTAGCAGTTAAACATCTGAAATATTAAAATAAAGAAAAGTAACTTCTGATAGTCATGTGGTTACTAGTAACATAGCTATGGGTGAATCCATTTGGTATTGAAAAATACCGTGTTGTTAATAACACTAAAAACACTAAACCACAGATTTCAGGTTTAAAGAGTTGCTATATTGCCTGTTAAACACATCTGCCCTTTTCTTACATTGAATTTTCTTTTCTCTGCAACTTGAGGAAATGACTTGTAAGATAATGCAAATCTGAAAATTGATACAGTATGTATTGTCATTGTCTTGATTTTATCCCAGCCTGCTGCTAGAAACACACAGCGGCTCTCTCACTCCCCCCAGTTGCAATGTGGGAGAGAATCAGAAGAGTAAAAGTGAGGAAAAACTTGTGGTTTGAGGCAAAGATGGTTTAATAGGGAGAGCAAAAGCTGTGCATGCAAGCAAAGCAAACCAAGGAATTCATTCACTGCTTCCCATGGGCAGGCGGGTGCTCAGCCATCCCCAGGAAAGCAGGGCTGCATCATGCGTAACAGTTATTTGGGAAGACAAACACTATCAGTCTGAACATCCCCCCCTTCCTTCTTCTTCCCGCAGCTTTATATGCTGAGCATGGTGTCACATGGTATGGAATGTCCCTTTGGTCATTTGGGGTCAGCTGTCTCAGCTGTGTCTCCTCCCAACTTTTTGTGCCGCCCCCCACCTACTTGCTGGTGGGATGGTGTGAGGAGCAGAAAAGTTCTTGAGTGCTTAGTAACAATCAAAACCACCATTGTGCTATCCCACTATTCCCATCTCAAATCTGAAACACAGCACTATACCAGCTGCTAGTAAAAAAGGTATCTCTATCCCAACTGAAACACACACAATTATGTATCAACATTTTAAATTACTGTTCTGCTATTAATGGTTTATAAAAATAACCTATATCAGTATAAGTATTGGTTGATATATGTATATGTGTCAGTATACATATAGCATGGATAAAACTTTATTTTTCCATATCAAAGGTCTTTTCATACAGAAAAGTGGTCCATCTGGTTCATAGAGTTCCTGTTCTTTCAGCTTTTATTTCAACCAATCTTTAATATTAGGCAAGAGGATACGACTTTACTCAGAGCAGATCATCTGTGTCTGTCCACTACAGGCGCTCCTTAGTTTCATCTGAAGAATACATCAGTGGCTAATGTCAGAGTTGATGTATCTACCATCTTGTTATATTAGGAGAATTTTAAGTTGGAAAGGTATTTTCGTATTGACTTAAAACATGTAGAAACTATCTAGCAGGGTAAGTAAATAAATTTATTATGTACCCCTACCTCACACTCTGTGACCTCGGTGACCAGGTCTGACATTCACAGGGATCAGTCTTCAGCCAGCACAGCCTGTTCTGCTCCTGTTCAAGGGCAACAGGGACTTGCTAAGGGCAGATGTTTCCACCTCCACAGCCCACATGCAGGCAACAGCCACTGCCCTCTACTCACTGCATATAGAGTGGTTTAAGAAAAGTGAAACGAGAAAAAAGAAAAACAATTTAGGGAAACTATGGAAGCAATGGAAAAGCTTGAGTTAAAAAAAGCACCTTTGATGCACTGACTGTGGACCCATGACGTAAGACATAGCTAGAGAAATTCAGAGGACAGTGTCTCATTTTTATTTTCTCTTGTGTGGTCTATAAAAGAGTCAGCTTAGTACTAAGCATAGGAAAAATCTGCAGGATAGGAGGAATGAGAGCAGAAACAGAAAAAACACAACATTTGTCTTGCTGTAGGAGAGATAATGGAGTGCCAAACCTGGGAGGAATAGCCATGCCAATCAGATCACAGATTTTGGAAGCTGAGAGAAACTATAAATTAAAACCAGTTTGATTGATGGTTGGATAAGCTGAAAGCACCTTGTGGCATTAGAAACTATGTAGGAAGTGTTTTAGCTGTTCCACACTTGCACTTAATCTTGGAAAAAAGTGTGATCTTTGTGAAAATTAATCAGAAAGGGTTAAATTCATCTGCCTTTTTATTCCACCAGGTATAACGATAAACTTATCCTCTCAGTAAGATAGGTAGAGGTAGAATAACAAGCAATTCCCCCTAGGGAGGAGACACATGCTTGCGGCTATGAAGAAAGGGGGGACCCTGATTTTCAGTTGATGACATCATTCTTCTCATATTTATTCACATAGGGTTCCCCCTTCCACTGCCCTTCTGGGGAAGCAACCTTTTCTATTCTTATATGTCTAACAGGTGAATCTCAGAAGATGGACTGAAGAGTTCAAAAAGACCGAGCTGTCTTGCCCTTTTTCTGGGGTCATTGCTTCCATCTGGCAGCTGAAATGCTGCGTCTGGATGAGAGAAAGAAGCTGGAATTATTGCTGCCTGTGCTGCTTACTGAAATACCTCTCAGAGGCATTGGAAATGAGGATCGCTGACTTTGTAAACCCCAGAGAACTAGAGGATGCCTGAAAGGGGGAACTGAGGATTTAGTCCTCTGCCCAGAGTGATGTAAGAAGTGCAAATGAGGGCAGGCAAATTAGCTTGGGTGTCCTGTGACTTTATCCCACTGCCTTAGTAGGGACTATGGCTCTTTCTCTTCTCTGAGCAAGCTGTAACTTCATTTCTTTCAGGCTGTCAGTGTGATTTTGTGCAGAGGATTTACTTGATTCCACACTCAAAATTTTCAGAAAACCCTCCCCACAGAGAGTCTGCACAAAAAAATCTTTTTTAAATAATACAAATCAAAGTGTCTTTCCTTTCCTCTCTTTCTTTCCATCTAATATACACGCTTTAACGGGGAGTATTATATTGAAAATACTGATGTATAAATAATTTCATCCTTGAGTTACTCTGAGCTATGAATTATCTGTGACTTTCCTTCTAGTGCTTTCTTTTGGATGGAGGAGTCTTTAGTCCCTTGCAACTGTTCTCTTCATGGGGGGAACCCCATCAGACGTCAGATTTCCTGCCTCTCCGTGTCCTCCACGATCCTTCCCCTGCAGCTCTCACTGGAGAGCTCACCCCTGAGACATTCCCATGCTGGTGGGAGTGGAGGAGGGCAGAGCTCTCCAGCTCCACCCTCTTCCAGAGGAAATGTCATGAGAAAATGTTTTCTTGAGGTCTTTCCTGTTAACATGCTATGAGAATGCTTGCTATCAACTCTGCATTTTTATGGCATTTTGACTGGAAGTAATGTGAGAATGTTCTTTCTCACATTATTTCCAGTAGAAATACCCTGAGAACATTGTTGTTTGTGATATTTCTACAAAATGTACTTAGAGGTTGGATGTGACTAAAATTGCCTTTATAATTGTGGGGTTTTTTTTCTTTCTTCCAGCTGAAATTTAGGCAGCATCTAATGTCTCTCCATTTTAAACATTTCTTTTATCATTAAGCCTTGTCCAGATTTGTGCCAAATGAAGCCTTTAGCTGAAATAGCCGATTTGTTTCTTTTGTGCCCTAAGACCTATCCAAACTGAATCAAAGGTTAAGAAACCAGATTAAACTCCACAGCAATTACAGTATTTATAGGATTTCCTTCTGAGATGAAGTTGTTTCGACTGCCCTTTCTGTTTCAAAGTGGACCTACAATAGGGTTGAATAAAACTGTGGAGGAGTAGAGACCTGGAAGAACAAAGACCACATACTGTAAAAAAGCCATTCTAATTAAATCAGAATGAAAACACAAGAATGCCTTTGCTTTCAGAGAAACAAGTAAGCGACCTAGACAACCTTATGACTTGGCAGTCTACACATTTCTTTTTAAAAAAGGAACTCACATCTTTAAAAGGAAATAAATCCTGGAAAAAATATAAGATGTGTCAAGTCAATCAGCTATTTATGCCATTTCCTCGGATCCTGATGTTTCCCTCATGAATTATGCACTTTCAGCTGCCACTACTTACATATGTGGGCCCTTGTGGCATGTTTCCCAGGACCAGCATGTGATTACGGATCATAAAAAATGAACATACACATTGCTTCTTCAATAAAGGCTGAGATGCACAATTCCGACTGCTCCGTGTTAGAAATCTCTCTTCTATTTGAAAAATAGCAGCTGTTATTAAAAGCATCTATAGCTATAATAGCTGCAGCCGTGGAAACTAATCACCATATTTTCATTTTAAATTGCAACAAAGGAATTAAGAAACAGATGCCCATTAAAAGCGAAAAAGGTAAAGTAGCCACTAGGAGTTCTTCAATAGCCAGAAGGTGGTGCTACATTGTAATACAGTCGCAGGGGGTCAGGTTTGCATCTTTGATAACTTATGCTGTTTGATTCACTTTTTTAAAGCGAAACAGAAGGAGAGATTAAACCATCACAACTGGGGAAGTGTTCAGCAGAGGTGAAACGAAACGTAGAATTAAGTTCCTGATATATTGAAATCCCGTGGCTGTGGTGATGTAAGACCGGGTCTTTCGGTGAAAACTTTGTCATCTATGTTTCTTCATTGCTGGTCATATTAAACTGTCCTTCTTCCTTAACTCTTCTGTTTCATCAGGATAGTCAACAACAAAAAACAGAAAAATCCTTTTAACAATCGTGCATTGTGTTTCCATGAAGAAATCTTTCTTTTTGTAACATGTAACGTATTTTTTACTGAGAAACTTTCAGCTTTTTCCTGTGTTGAATAAAAGCCCAGATATTCACCCCCAGGAAGACACTGTTGGTTTTGATGAAACTCTGCCAGGTTTTGCCAGCTGAGGTGGTGCGATCACCTCCTTTAAGAGCAGAAGAGGAAGAGCAGAGTCATGTTGTGTATTTCTGCCCAGCGGAGAGCTGTGTTGTGCGGAGGCAGAGGGCTGGATCGCAGTGATTTAGCTCAGGTAAAGCAGCGTGGGTGCCTTGTCTGCCTGGTTAGACTCCCTCAGGCACGCTGCTCCCCTGCTCTGCGTGGATCTGTCTGCATTGCTGTTTTATTTAGGGCCATGAGTGAGCTTTTGAACCAAACATCGGGATTGCACCCGCTTTCTGTGCCTTGCCCTGCATTTCAGAGTGGTCTTGGAGAGCAGGTGCTGGATGACAGTAAATGGGCAGATGAGCTCCAGCAGCTCACCCCGTGCACCGAAGCTCCACGGGCAGCCAGGACAGAGGATGCCTCCCTCCCTCTCCCGAGTGCGGTGGGGTCTGGGTGTAGGTCCTCAGCACCAAATGTACTTCTATAGATTCACTCCTATTGATCTGCTTTACGGGCTCATGTGGGTATAGCCCAGGGGTATCTCTGTATAAGCCTCGGGTCACATGGACAATTCCCCTGTGTTCTCTGATGAGAAGGATACTCCAATTTGATGTCGTCTTTTTTTTTTTTTTTCTTTTTTTTTTTGCTTGGAAAAAAAGGTCACTAAGAATCAGGCAGCTGCCTCATGGGGATAAAGTTTTGACTGGGAGGAAAATGACCCTGACCATCTGAACAAATCATCTCAGGGACATGGAAAATTATTGCCAAGTAATGCCATCATTGCTGTTGTTTGCATATCTGAGGCACATTGAAGTCATGGGCCAGCACCCACTTATACTAACTACTAACAAAAACATGATGTATTCCACAGCAAGGGAATGACTCTGGATATTCAAAACTTGCATGGATTAAAGCAGAGACACTGCAAGTTCATGGAACTGAAATCCATTGAGAATTAATGAGTAGGTAAAAAACACATCCAGTTCAGGAAACAACTGGGCTGAAAGTAGCTGGAGGCTGGGAGGACAGTGAGGGGGATGGTCAAATAGACCTGCCCTCTTCATATTCTTTTCTAGACACTGCTTTGACCACTCCTCGGACTGGTCTGGGGCAGAAAAAAAGAGATAGTCCTCTCCCATGAGAGCAACAGCAGCCCCTTTACATGAGATGGGCTCAGGACTGAACACCTTCCTCCTCCCCACACTGCCCGGGGAGGTGCCTCTGCAGCCCCCCTGGGTTCAGCTGTAGCAGCCTCTGTGCCGCTGGCAATCAAAAGAGTCCCTTGAACTTTCAGCAGAAAATTTTCCATCAATTCATTATTAATCCAGGCTAATTTCTCCTTGGCGTGAACTTTCTGAGTGACGGCTACTCTCACATCAGCACTGAACCTGTGAGTACGCAGCAGGTAAGACACACTTGCCTCAGCTGCAGAGATTACCCAAAATGGAAATCAGAGAAACCCTTTTCCACAGGAGATGACACCTTTGCACTGTGCATAATGTCCATGACAAGTTGTAGCACATTTGCAGATCTGCTGCAGATTTTTTCCTAAATTTATGGTGCCAGAAAGCTGCTTCCAGTTTGGTGGAAACATACCAGTTCTGCTGACTGGGGGGGCTAAGACATATGTAAGAAGGGACACAGACTTTGCTCCAGGTGAAGAATAAATAGTATTTTCTTCCCTATGACAGGATCATGTGGTCTGAAGAGCCTTATGTAGAATAAATTCACAAAAACTTTGAGTTCCCATAGAAATAGATATGGCTTAACTTTTGGTGATGTTTTTTCAATATAAATATATGTATGTATATACATAGTTATACAGTAGCTTTTAAACTTACCAGATGCTTAATGACTGCTTTCAATCAGAAAAGTGGCCCATAGCAGATGGAATATGCCTAACCATTTCCAAAACCATGGAGTTTTATTGTCTTAAATAAAATGAATTTTGAACAATGAGGGGGAAAACTGAAACCGTTCTTTAACTTCTGTAATGACAAAATAGCCAAGCTATTTAAATAAAATATTGTTTAAAGCATCTATAGATCTAAGACCTCTACTGGCAGAGATCATATTCAGCTTGGGATAAGTGCTTGTATGAGAGTTTCTTATTGCTGGAAACAGAGGCCCATAATGGAAGTGGTGACAGACCTTAAATTAGTGCAGTGCTACTGTACAATAATGTGTATTCTCAGTGCCATATGGTTATGATATGCAGCCGTTTTCCTATGCTGATTATAAATTTGGACTGTCTGGCAGACATTACAGAAGGGAAAGACATCATTGATCATTTTATCCATCCATTCTGGGTCAGCGAAAGATCATTCCTGACAGTCTCAGTTTCTGTTTTTTAATTATTTGCATTGCCGTGGTGCCCCAAATCCCCAGGCAGGTCAGTGTCCCCTTGTTCTGTGCGTTATACATCAGGGTAAGTGTTGCTTGCTTGGAAAATATGGAGCATTTAATGTACAGATGCAATCAGAGGCAAGTAGGAGCTGAAACTGAGGTGACATCGTACTTAATGTAAAGACTACAAATTCTTAGCCTTTGCTGCGTCACTTTTTGTTCTTTTATTAGAACCCAATTACCTTGGTTTGCTTATCAGGTTTGCTTATCAGGTCAAGAGTTTCACAAGCATCAGAGCAGACCTGGAGAAGCAGCTCCCTATGGACAAATACAGGAGGGAAGACCCAGAAACAAGGACCATCACAGGCAAACTTCAGTCATCTGTCTGAGAAGCAAACAAGACAGAGTATCACAGGAAAAGCAGTGGAAAGGCAACGTTATGGGACAGAGGAGTGGGTAAAAACACATGCAGAGATGCAAAAGACCTCAATGTACAGAATTACAGAACAATTGTCTATGCTGTAAAATGGACCTGTGGTAGAAATCCCACAACTAGTGGAAACTCATGCTGTTCAGTCCAGACTGTACATGTAACACAGCACAGTGCCACAGTGACCTGTCACTGCATTTTCTCAGCAGGGCTTATTAGCTTGGGCACACCACTGTCTGATGTGGGAACAGTGCATCAGATGTGAACTGGCTCGGGTCCAGGCAGCTCCGTGCATCCCTGTATCACACGCCCCAGCACACCAGCTCTGGGATTAGCTTGGACAGACCTCACTTGGGTCTGTTTTAATTGGCCCATAAATGATAAGAAGCCCTCATTGCTTCCCTTATCCAACTAATCTCCAGTTTAGTAAAGGAAGTTCTTTCTGGTGATCAGACAGGTCTTCCTTTAAAAAAAATAAATTCATTCAAGTATAAATTAATTGCCTTCCAAAACCAGAGCAGAGTCTTTTGAAAAAGAGACATCCTGGCAAGCCAAGCAACCGTGTGTTTTGTTGCCGTTTGGGGGGACTTGCGCTGAAATCCCAGCCTGTGCTGCCTTCATCCTGCTAAGGAAGAAGTACCTCATATCACAAACCAGCAGCCCCTTCAGGCAATTGCCATTTAAAGAGTGGCATTGATGGACTCTGTAAGGAGTCCTATTCAGTGCTCTCTAGCTGGCAGCATGATGTCAGTGATGTGGGCGGCAAACCCCTGAATTTGCTTTGATGGTATTTGTGCTCTTTTTTTTTCATTTTTCACGAATGAGTGATTCATTTCTTTGAAACAATGTGTTTGGAAAGCCTGCCCCACTGAGGAATTGTCTACGCAGTGGGGGAGGCTTGGAACATTGTATGTCCTCATGGAAGTACCAACAGGGGTTGTGCCAGATCCCCAGTGCAAGAGGTAACAGGGATGCTTGTATCAAAGCCAAAGCTTCATGAATCAAAGGCGCTGACTCTCGAGCACAAGTGCCAGCATTTGGGCAGATAGCCTAGCCCGTGCCAATTTGGGGTGAGAGGAATGCCCCAGACTAATCCCGTGGATTCAAAGAAACGCAACATAATCGATTTTAAGTATCCCACAGCCCTGAGATTCTTCTTTTCATTTACAGACATTAAAGGAAGAAATGAGGGTAATGATGTACTCTCGTTTCCCAAACAAGAAAAGGCAGAAAATTTTTTGCACCATTTCCTACTGAAAACTGATGTTACCTTGGGTGGTTTGTTGAAAAACATAGCGAGGTGGGGGGAAGCAGCACTGGAAGAAGAAACTGTGGATGTCAAATCACATGCTTTGCAAATGGATGAAGTACAACTCAAATGTTCATGGGGCAGGTGACCAGAAACAGATTTTGGCCAATATGAGGGCTGTCAAATAATTCTGTGCCATCTTCAGTAGTAAGCACCTGACACTCGCTGCTCGCAAGTAGGGTGATTCAGACTGCTTAGATGAGGCTGTCTAAGGCAAAACATTATATGCAATGGAGACAACATGGCACCCATGAAAAATCATCAAATATCTTACATGCAGAATGGAGCTGGAGGCAGCATTAGATTAAACTCTAGAAGCAGGGTAATTTCTGAGCCTCTGTCATTCTCTGTCAATGAAGTTCCTGAATCGGGCTGAAAATTATGTGTCTGTGTTCACTCCGAAAGAAAATGTGGAATCCTCTTCTGCTCAGAGGTGTGAAATCAAGCATTTCTCATTCTCTTAAAAAGGTAGCTAACAGAGGAGGTGACAACCTAAGTTTTTGCATAACATTTTTGTGGTTCTAAAGAGGAGCATGAACACAGTTTTGTAGTTTCAGACAAATACAAGGAGCTTAATTAATTTAACTTTGCATTTCATCTCTAAAATGCTAAGCAGTTCATTGCAACAGCTGATCTCCACCTTGCTGAAACAACAGGCTTCCTCTCCTAACAAGCCCTGCATGGGGAAGTCCCCATGGAAAAACTGATCACCGGACTCCACAGCACAACTGTTCTCTGGTTCCAATGATTGATTCCAAAGAGTAGGACAGAGGACTTCATGTTAGCAGAGTCCAATGCCATCATTTATCTTATCAGTGTTTCCTTAACCCTTTCCAAAACGACAAACTGCTTAGATTACTTGTTCTGGAAGTGGAAGACCTGACTCTCTCCTCTTAAAGTTTGAATCCATAACTCCTACATTACAGAAAAATGCTTTAACCCAACTCTGTAATATTTTGGATTAGATGGTCTTCATGCCTTCTGTTAAGAGTAAGACACAGGGAGGGGGTGTCTAAAATTCAATATTAATGTTGCTTTATTTCTGCTAAATTTCTCCTGGATAGAAATGGATGCATATGTACTTTACACCAAAAACACAGAGACTGACCCAAATCATTATTAAAATGGTCTATTATAGAAACCTAAAATTCAGTAAGTTGACACTCAGGTTCCATCTCTGCAACACAGGATGAAATCAGTGAGTTTACAAACAGAGACACTAAATTTAATGGACTCTCCAATCAGGCAAGAGCAGAAAACATCCTCTTCCCCTCCGCCCTGCTTCCCTCACCCAGAAGACAACATATGCAAGAAGATGTTATCCACAACAGCTGCAGTGCTCTAGTTTTCTCACTCCATTTGTCCATTACTTTCCTTGAGCTCAGTGGTGCTCAATAAGAACAGAGAAAACACTATTCTTGTTAAACATTCAGAACTAGCTCCCCATTTGTCCTGCAGTTATGTACACACCATATAATGAGTAAAGACAAGGAAATGCTTTGAAATTAGACCCCTTTCTTATTTTTTTGGCTCTGGAACTTGGTATTCCATATGCACTGATAAATTTTTTCCTTCTGGTTTTGACAATAAATGCCACTACGAGTGTGAGAAACATGCCTGGTTGAAAATGTTGTCAAAATGGCACTTACAAAAATTCACTTTCTGACAATCATTTTGTTAGGAAATCCCCAACCAGCCGCCTTTACTTACTTACAAAGTATTTTTGTATTTTCTAATGTGTGGACCATTGGATTTTTCAGTGAAAATGGTATATATATTGTTTTGAGTTGCAGAAGGAATATCCTTTCAAGATGGAATCATGATATGCCTTTTTTTTTCCATAATTTTGATGCAAAACAAAAACATCAAGACTTTTTCAGAGCAGAAATTTTGAAAAAAATCAACCAAAATTGTTACCTTAATGATATCGAATTACTGTAATGTTAAACATCAAGTATTGAACATTTAATGTTTATCTTTATATAAACCAGTTTATTTTATACCAGTGATACTCTATTAATATTATAAAATCTTATTTTTTTTAAAAAAAAACAACCTAAAAAACAACAAAACAGCAAAAAACATATATGCCAGCATTGCCAGATTCCTGACAAATGTTTTAGTTTTCATGGAACTGCATTTCCTGGTGAAAGTCAGCTTACCTCAAAAATTTTCAACCAACTCTAGAATTATACATAAAGGAAAAGACAACTGAGGCTGTGATTTTCAAAGCACTAGTGGAAATGAAAAGCATATGGATCCTATTGGAAGTTATTATGATTTGGGTACACACT
>NW_009648369.1:6446299-6533014 GCF_000708025.1 Charadrius vociferus
AAGAGTGTCTTAAGCACAATATGCACTCACTGCCTATTACTTGTTAAAAATAAAAAGTGTCTGAGGCACACATTTGGGAAAATTTGGAGCACTGTACTCTGTCTTTAACTTCTAAGTAGCGGTAGTACAATATGTTCTTTTTTTTATCCTGATAGATAGTAGAACTTTCAGTATTGTCATATGTTGTTCTTGGTGGCTTTTGGATTTCTGTTATACTCTTGTATATCTCAAAAAAAACCCCAAAACAATGAGAAAAATAAATATATTACTCTAATGTTAAGCAAAGACAAACCACCATCCAAATGAGAAACACTTTAGAATTTTATTTGAAATCTATGAAATACTTTGAAATTTTATTTGAAGTCCAGAAAGTGATGTTTAATCAACAAATGAGATTCCCTGCATTAATATAACTGATTGCAATTCATTCTAAACTTCAGTTGTGTCTCCGTGCATACTAACTTCACAAACACAAAACTTCCCACTGCACTTTTATTCACAGGCTTGTCAATCAGGTGCTCACCGTTCCCTTAAAGTTTAAGCCTTATTAACCTACACACTGGATTTGACTGATGATAGGCCACAACAAACAAAGAGCACCAACTCTCAGGTTCCAAATCCTGTCATCCTAGTTCAGAGGGTCCCGGCAAACCCCTGGAAGAGATGAAAGGATCACTCAAATGTCTGATTATTCAAACACACAGGCAATGAGGGCACATTGTGGAAAAAAAAGTTAGCGGAGTCCCCTGCTGATTGAGATATCTTCTAAAAAAATAATTTGGTGCTGATCTTTGCACACAGATAGTGTTGGTTTCTAGCCCAGGTCTTCATGGGTTATGTCAAATGCATGCTGGGAACACCATGTGCAAGATCTGCGTTGAACACATATTTGGCAAATATTGTTAAATTGAAGTCACCTCATGCCAGTGTTGCCCAGATATGGTAGGAAGCCAGCATGTTAGCTACTTCAGTGGAACTGAAAAATCATGGTAATTCTAGCAAGAAGAATTTTTGTTTCATTCATTTTCATACACAAATTCATAGTTTAGGGCTTCAGTATAGGCATATACCTATGTCCCAATTTGGTATATAACAGAGATTATTTTATTATGAAAATTTTGCTCATTAATGGCCTTGCATGTTGGGCAAATGTAACTCCTGCTGACTAAGCCTCTCTGTATCTATCAGGATTTTCATTACTGTTAATTAATATTACAGCATTGCTCAGAGACCCCACTCAGGCATAAGATCCTATACGTAAGAAGTAATGGTCCTTTCATGTTCTGAAGTACAAATTTAAATAATAATTATACATTGTAGAATGCAAAGTACAAGAGCTGAGGGGAAGAGAAGGATAATGTTACTGAAGAAATTTGGAAGGTCGTTGTTTTTTTTAAAAAAAAAAAAAAAACACTCTGGACTTTAATCTGAGATAAGTCAAGGGAACAAGAAGAGAAAAAGGGCCATCTACCATGAAGACAGACTATAAAACAGAAGCTGACCTCAGGTTTTCCCAAAAATATTATCTTATATCCTTGCTTCCCTGCTCTTTTTTATTTCACTTTTCTCCTAAATAAAGAATAACTGGGCAGGATACCAACAACTGTTGGGCCTGCATGCAAACAGCGTTCAGCTTATGATCGTGATGGCTTGTTAGCTTCCCACTGAGCTAACTACCAGTTATTAAAATTTAAATGACACAATAAACAGAGCTGATGAGAGGATCAGATCATAAGTACAACAATTTAATACAATACCTTTCGAAAAGGGGGAAACAAGTCAGGTTAGAGCTGAATAGTGCAGAGAGCAAGTGGCAACAGTTCCTTTATTCTGTCTACCAAAGCAAAATTTTGCTTTTCTGGGGAAAAAATGGTATAAGAAACTGTTGGGTGAAATACTTTTGTCATTGAAAAACTAGTTTTCCATCCCAAAGTGGCAGATTCAGAATCCAGCTGGCTTTACTGACATGTCTCGAGACAATACATTCAAAAAGATATGAAGAAATGAGGGTGGTAAGAGAAAAACAAGGACAAATATCTCAAGTTGAGATATCTGTATCAAGTCAAGTTGAGATATTTGTAGAATATTTGAGAATTTGTAGAATAAATTGAGTATTTTACTTATATAGTATTAGGTCTTCTTTCTGACCCATATTAGTATAAACCAGATTATTTAAGAATATTGTATTTCATATTTTCTGGTATGATGCTGTACCACCACTCAAAGCTATAAAAACATGGGTTTTGCACTTATTTTCTGTTGTCGTTCAATATGTTCAACCATTTATTTAGGAAACAATAACACTAAGATTTTCATCTGTTTTCTGTGTCAGCTACATCTTAATACTTCTATCCTTTAAGAAGATTCCTGCCCATTCAATAAGCATGCTAAATAAGGGGTAAATGTATGAATAAACTTGTTCTTATATGATTCAGAAGCTCACAGCAAAAAAGCAGCCAAGCATATACAAGTAATATGCTTTTCCTCTGGGAATACAATACTTGTACCATAGCTTTGGCTTTATGTTGCAGTGTTGGATTGAGCCTGAGAGATGAATGTAAAAGATAAAGAAGCATTGTAAGGTCAATGACTGAGCTCCTCTTTTTGCTAATCGGCTTCCCTTGTTATCCATCTAATTTACTAGAAAGTTAACCTTTTCACTACTGCTAGAAACTAACTACAATTTTCTGTGAAATGGCCATGGTAACAAATTAAATATATTACTGTTTATACCGCTCTGTAACAGTAAAAGGTACTGTAAAAAAAAAAAAAAAAAAAAAAAAAAAAGGCAGCAACCCAGCAGCATTTTTCCTTCCAAAGAGCATTCAAATGCAAATGGGTTTACATGAAAAGAGGTACCAGGACTTCATAGGTAAAATATTTCATGGAGATAGAGCTTCTAAGGCCATGGAAGGAATGCCAATGTCACATATTAATTAAGAAAATATTTAAGATGGGCTGACCTGGAATTTTCCAAGGGAACATAGTCCTGTTAAAAAAGCATTTTCTTTTAAACTAAAACTTAATATGGAAACTTAAAAAAAACCCTACTCCAAATTAATTTTAAACATTAAATGCATAGAATATTGTAATTCAGCATTTTTTAAATGTAAAAATTCATTTTCCAGGTTGAAATAATCACAAAAGCCAGAAAAAAGCAGAATAGTTATAGATAAGTAAATCAAAACTCATTATGTATCCACAAGCTTTTATGAGTTTTTTTCTTTCTCCTTGCATCAAGACAAACATGTAAATTTGTTGAAAAAAAATTCAAAGTGCAAAAGTTAGTTTCTTTTAAGCTATGTTCTGTATCCCAAGAGCAAGAATGAAAGAAAAATTTGAATCAGGATGGGTAAACCAAAGACGAGGGCCTTTGTCTACCAGTTGGAAGATCGAGGTTGAGTGCTTGGTTCCATCACAAGCTATTTTTGTGGCTTTTGCCCAGACAGTTCATTCCGTGTTCATCTGCCCTAAATTCAAGGAAGCTGTTAAATATCTAGATCTCAGACAGCATCATTTGTCCCCTAGAAGCACATACAAGGAATTAGTACTTCTGTTCTAGAGCATACACAGAGGAATGGCTGAAAGTCCTCAAATGTAATGGGGCAAATGGCTACATACTCCTTAGGAAGTGCTGGTCCTAAGAGAAGAATTGGTCCTAAGTTACAATTCAGAAATTTGAAGAGGCTGACAAGGAATAAATGTCCCCAGAAGTACCCTGGCTATGGCTAATTTACATAAGCAGCACAAACTGCAATCACTGCATTACAATTTCTTGTATTAAGAAAAGGAAGGTGGTGTATAAAGGGCGTCCTTTACTCAAAAGTTCACTGATCATCCCAGTGATCAGAGGGACCCTCCTGATATCTCATGACACTAAGTGTCAGTCTAAAGATTGATATCCGAATTAATGTGAGCTCTGTAGAGGCTATAGTGATGGAAGGGAGGAATGGAAGTACCCTAATTCAGAAAGGGACTGGGAGAAATGTCTATATGTTGCCCTTCTTAAAATATATATAACAATGCAGAATATTAGGGAGGAGAACATGTGAAAATATTTAAATTTAGTCAAACAGAGCTGCAAGTGAAAACAAGGGAATTCAGACCAACAGTGACTACATGGCGTATTAAGCAAATTCAGCTCTAAAGGCAAAGCAATAGATGCAATGGCATCACACACAAAATAACAAGAAAACAGTGGCAGTTCCAGACTGAAAATTGAACCTTCAATGTCCTAAAAATGTGATCTTTACACTGTAAAGATAATCATAGAATGATTTAGGTTGGAAGGGACCTTAAAGATCGCCGAGTTCCAACCCCCCGCCACAGGCAGGGGCACCTCCCACTAGACCAGGTTGCTCAAAGCCCCATCCAGCCTGGCCTTGAACACCTCCAGCGATGGGGCATCCACAGCTCCTCTGGGCAACCTGTTCCAGTGCTTTATTACCCTCATAGTGAAAAATTTCTTCCTCAACTGGGAAGAAGGGAAATTCCTAATAAGAATTCTTAAATCCAAAAGACCTCTTCTTTAGAAAAATCTCCAGAGGCAAAGTCTGTCTCATATTCTGGCTCAGTGGTGACAGAAGAAAGTTGAGATTTTTTCTGAAAAGGATAAGAAACCACTGGATTTTAGTTATGCCATTCGCTTGTCTTGCATCCTCAGTCTATATACCTTCACCTTCTCTTTGTCCTTTAGTTCTTACTATAATACAAATAATCTGTCAGCTGCATCACTGAAAAATGTTTATTCTTTAGTCCAGGTTTGGTTTTAATTATTCTTCTTAGAATATTTTAAAACAGTGGTGAAAAGAAATTAACAATTCTGTCCTTTAATAGCAAGAGTAATTTTTAGGCATTTGAATAGGCCTATTATTTTTGAAACACAATTAACTATTAAGAGTATAAAACATAGAAGAAAAATGAAGGATTTGTAAGCTCTGTATCAAGTCAAGAAGAGGATCCTTAGGCAGATGAAATAGGAAAGAGGTCTGGAATAGGTTTCAAGTGAGACAAAAGGAAAGGATAGAAAGAAATTGCAATAAAGTGTTCAGAAGCTTCAATTTAGAATTTTAGCATTTGATAAACACTCCCATCCACTCCAGGTCTTCACAAACCTAACCTGACCCTTTGTACTTTCTGAGTGCACAAATTATTAATCAAGAAATGGTTTTGTGGTCTTTGCATAGTCAAAAATTTGCACTGTTTTTTAACTTTTAATTTTGGGATTCCAAAGCCCAACATTTAGGGATAGGTTTTCATTCTAACCTCAGTATGTATTGCAGGTGCTTGACATCTCCAAGTGCTGCAACTCATCATCTCAGTTTGGATCCCCAACAGTTTAGACTTACTATTTTCACTTAATGTTGGCATTTATTATAATCATGGATAATTATGTATAATTATAATTAAGCCCTAAGCCTCCTCAATTACACTGACATAAATTAGGCAAAAGGCATAATTTAATCAAAATTAATGGATTTGCGCCAGTGTAGAGCTGACACAAGGATAAACCCAGATATTGTGTCTTATTATGAAGTATAGCACCCTAAATATACCAGAGTAAGCACATCTTATAGGTAACTATTGTTCGGTTAACATGAAATGTTTGTTAGTCGTCAACTGTCATTGATAACAAAGAGGGTAAAGGGGATTAATTCAGAAAATAAAGCAAAAATTGCAAAGGAAGCATTGAAATCTGAAAGAATTTCAAATCTTGTACATAAGAAAAAACATTTGTAAGATCATAAGGATGTCTATAAAGATTACTTTTGTTAAAAAAAAAAAAATCAAAGGAAAATTCGTTCCCCTGGGCATTTGAAATGTATGTGGTAGAAATACTCACATCCAGATGCTAACTTTTCTAACTGACCAAGAGTGGCCTTAAGAGCGGGTGGTTGGGGAAATGATCCTTTACAAAACACGGGATACAAAGCTTATGTTGTTGAAAGGAGAAGCATGTAATCAGCTAAAGAATTCCTGAGAAAGACCAAGGGCAGCAGATACTGAAACCTTGAACTTCCTTGCTTCAATGCATTTTTCGCATGCTTCCTGAAGAAAGGAGCAACCAAGGGAATTTATTAACTTTTAACTTAATTAGGTAGATGCCAAAAAAATGTTCATTCCTGGAGCAGTCTATTTAGACATTGCAGTTTTCAAAAAATTGTAGCTCCACTCTAGGACACCAGTAGAGATTTTTTTTAAAGAGGCTATGTGAACTTTTTTGTCTTCTAAATATAACACAAGCAGGCAGTGTGGTACATGTACGTGTGTAAGTTTAATTGAGAAATTCCACAGAAATCTAAAATAAACCTTTACAAAATAATACATCAATCAGTTCCTGTGAAATCTAACCTATCTATCTATCTACATATATATACAAGCATATTTTTTTCTTAACTTTGATTCCTATCCATTGCTCTCTGTGAGGGCATATGTAATCTAACTCTACCTTTCCCAGGTAACACTGTGGTTAATCTATAATATAATTGAGAGTTATGGTCTCCCTTGGCTTACTGTATAAAACTTTTTTTTTTTAAATTTAGTTGTCTCTTATTGTGAAACCATTGAGAAATAAAAAGGGAACATTATTTTAAACTTCTCTCCCACTTTATGCTCACAAACAATTGCTAACTGAAACAACAGCCCTTGAACATCTACTGTCTTTATTTACGAGTGTGCAAAAGTACTCAGATTCCCAGTTTGGCCCTAAGCTACAACCTCTGTTTCATATGGTGTCTTCTGTGTCAATCAACGAGGATGAGGAGATGGTGCTGTCCCTGGCAATGGGAAGCCAGTGCTGGCATTCCAGCCTGACAGCAGCCATGAACTGTGCGTGACTGTGTACAGGGTGAAGAAAGAAAACAGGTTTTTAAGAACCACTTTTACAGCAAAAACAAGTTATAGGTGAAGAACAGTCCCTATATGCTAAACCGTAATCAGATTAATTTTATTCACTGGGTTGATTTAGAGTATCAGCATTGCAAAGTAGGTTGAAACAAGTCCTGTTGACAGAAAGTGCCTAATTCTCTAGCCTAATTCACCAGCTACTGGTGGTGAATTCATTGGACTACCTCCAAATAATTTAAAATGTGTTTGAATTAAGAACAGACTAATTACAGTAAAGCCGCCAGACTTCCTCAAAGCCAGGGCCTAGAACTCCAAGGCAAAATTTATAAATAATAATTTCATCTTTATAATAGGTGCTTAAATCCATTCACAGGTATTCTCTGTGGCACCCCTTTTGAAACATAAACATTTTACAGAGAATGAGACACAAATGAAGGACCTAGATCACAGTACTGGGATAATAATAGTAATTAAAAAAAAAACAACTGCAGTTAATCACATGTTGTCAGAATTCTTAGGAAAGTATGTTTTTTGATTATCATTCACAGTGGATGCTCCAGTCTTGTCACCAGTCTTGTATCCCCTCTAACAAATCCTACTGTTTGCTATCAGTGTTGCAGCCTTATTAATATTGTCACCAGTTGCATACTCAGTCCCTGAATCAATAGCTTTAATCATCTTTATGGTTTCCCTTTTATTCATATCTATTGATTACAGTACCACAGTGTAAAACAGCAGGGAATGAAATGACAGAGAACTATTGGGGGAAAAACAAACAAACAAAACAAAACAAAACAAAACAAAAAAAACAAGAAACATTTGAAATTGAATAATTCTTCCAAAATGATATCCCAGAAGAATTTTAATGCACCAAGCACTGCAGGCAATTCAGTTATTTCTAGAGAGGCCTTGGTAAAGTTTTAAATAGAATATATTTCAGTAAAGTCAAAATTAATTTCATTTTGTGAAAATTCATATACATGATGATTTTTCTTAACCATAGAAAATAAATAACAGATAGCAACTGAAATGTTGAATGACGTTAACCAGCATGATTGCAGGATGGCTTCTGTTCCACTTTTTTCTGTCACCAAACTGTTAAGATGCCCAAACACTTCCTTATTTATTTTTAAACATAATTACTTAGCATGTCTGAAATCCTTCAGTAAACTACCTGTCTGAGTAGAACCACATCTGTCCACGTTGTACATCACTTGAGCAATTCCTGAGTTATTCTACAGATGTTATCCTGACTTTGGACTTAGGTTCATACGGGTAGAAGATGCCCATGTGCTCATTTACTCCTTTGTTTAACTCCTTTTTTTAAGTTAACTGCTTTGTTTGACTCTTGGGGAGGCCCTTTGCTCCGGCTCCTTACTGCCCAGTTAGGAGACAATCTTAAGGACATGACAGAAATTTTGATTTTCTGCTTCTATTACCATTGCAATACTATCCTCGGGGGAGGGGGGAAAAAAACGGTAACAACAAAAAAGCAAACAGGAAAGATGTTGCATTGCAAGGATGTCTCAGAGCTTTGATGAGAACTGGATTACTTTTGGGCTGGGAGAACTTTTACAGTAATCCTTGCTTAAGGCTGTGTCTGAGCAAATATGAGTCTGTTAGCAGTTTCACATGAGTGTCAGGAAACACTAGGTTCAAACCCTTAGACTTTACCTAGGAAAGCTCTCATATAGATTCATAGGAGTTGCAATAGAATAAAAGATTTTGAGGAAATACATGTGATACATAGAGTTTACAGATTATATCCTTTACAAAGGAAAGTGAAAGAATGAAATCTATTTTGATGCGCTGGAAGTCAAAACAGCTTCCTGCATGTGATTCATCCATTTCTGTTACATTACACAGAACTGGATCAAAACAAGCTTTCATTTTTTCCCAGATTGAAATGTGGGCGTCAGGGGGCTAAAAGAACAGTTTTCTCTCTTTTTTTCCCCAAACATTTTTTCCCCCTCTACATTGGAAACATAATGCTGTCAGCTGTCCCTGCCATCTTCCAATTTCAAGTTTTCTCTCTCCATCTGTGTTCATGCTTTTTTTTTTAACTCTTAATCAGGTCCTGCCTTGTCTTTGTATAGGAATTCATCATCATATGGCACCAATTCAGATCTGTAACATGAATAAAGGTTGGTATTTATCATACCTGCTGTAAAGGAAGTGCCTTTAGAAGGAAAGGGAGCATGTAATTCCCTGCCCTTCACTTTCTCCTCAACCTTTCACCTTTTAATCAGTAGCCATAACCCAAGGAGATCTCACAATGGAAAGTTAATTATGAGGTCATGAAGATGAAAGCATCTGACTTGCATTTTCTAAAGGTACTTTACTTTTAAATTATCCCTGATTTACCTGCATAAAAGGAAAGGAAGTTCCCAAAGATTACTCTAAATGGACCAGACTTTCAGATGCCAGCATTTCCAAGTGGAAATGGAAATGCAATCCTGTCAAAATGTCCTTTGAATATTTCTTATGAAGGAGTCTTCCATTTACCTGACTCATAAATTGAAGATATGTTAATGGACATGAAGGCATGGAGCACTCAGGGGCAATACTCCATGGAAACTCCACAGCTATAGGACTAGTGCATAACTAGCAAGATGTCTGGATGCATTTTCCTAGGAAACTAAGAAAACCACGGAATTTAAGCACTGGTATCTATCAGCTTTGAGAATAGATGTACTGCTGAAAACTACAGGGAGAAGTGTGTTTGTAGAACATTGTCCCATTCTATGTTGAAAATTCCAATCTTATTCTGTCTTAATAATCGTATACCTTAAGGCAGCAAGAGTGTGACCAGTAGGTCGAGGGAGGTCATTCTCCCCCTCTACTCGGCACTGGTGAGGCCACAACTGGAATACTGTGTCCAGTTTTGGGCTCCACAGTTCAAGAGGGACAGGGATCTGCTAGAGAGAGTCCAGCGAAGGGCAACCAAGATGATTGAGGGATTGGAGCATCTCCCTTATGAGGAAAGGCTGAGAGAGCTGGGACTCTCTAGCCTGGAGAAGAGAAGGCTGAGGGAGACCTTATTACTACTTACAAATATCTATAGGGTGGGTTGAAGGAGGATGGAGACAGACTCTTCTTGGTGGTTCCCAGTGACAGGACGAGGGGCAATGGGCACAAGTTGGAACACAGGAAGTGCCGTTCCAACACACGGGAAAAACTTCTTTACAGTTCGGGTGACAGAGCAGTGGCACAGGCTGCCCAGGGAGGGTGTGGAGTGTCCTTCTCTGGAGATTTTCAGAACCCGCCTGGATGCAGTCCTGAGTAATGTGCTCTGGGCAATCCTGCTTTATCAGGGGAGTTGGACTAGATGATCTCTAGAGGTCCCTTCCAACTCTGAAAATTCTGTGATTCTGTGATAGTACCTAGCATTCAGGATGGTAAGATAGAAAGTTTTCTAGTTGTATCAGTGGCTGTAAATAGTAATAACATATTTAAAATTGTCCTTTATTACATAAGAATTAAGATATTCTGTTCAGATAGTGGTTAAAGCTGAAGCCCCAAAGAGTATCAAACAGTTGAATGATGTGTTAATTTTAGAGCTATCCAAACTGAATCACCCGACTATTGAATGCATGGTTTATCCATCTGACTGCAGTCCTATCAAACTTGAAATGTACCCTCTCTGAGAAAAGAGGACTACAGAGAAAGAGAGGCTCCATCAGAAAAGAAGGGGGCAAAAGCACCTTTGCCTATGGGCCTGTTAATCTAGAGGGAGGACTTGTTGGTGCACGATGGCCAATGCATGAGGAGAAGTGGAGGAAGGGAGCAGAGAGAGGCTGCCTGGGGGCCACTCACACTTTTCTGGGGAAAGCAGCATGGCTGGAGAACCATCTCTTCTGCACCCAACACACAAACACTGGAAAGGACAGTATCCTTTTCTTCTTGAGGATTTGACATTTTCTATAGGCAACAGTGGTTTTTCATTGAGTTTTCATATGAATTACTGACTAAGAAACAGACCATATTTCCCTCTCTGATCATGAACAGTACAGAGATACTAGCTTTCTATGATGTTATTATTGGCTCCACTGTTCCTCTCCTAATACTGCTTTAAATTATGTCTACTTGACTATTAATACTTCTTAAGTTGTTTTTGCTTCCCCTAAGGAATGAACAAAACATTTTCTTTGGACTTTTCATGACAGTTAATGGTAGAGGATGAATGGAAAAAGAGAGGTTGCGATTTGAGTTGGCAAAAGATAAATTATATATTGCTTCTACTGAAATAGGGCTTAATTCCGAGAACTGAAATCAGCAAGTTAGTAGAAATCTCAGCTCTTCCAGGATCAAGCCCAGACTGTCTACATTTGATAAAGTAATAGTCTTTTAGCAAGTTTTTTATCATGAACAAGAAAATTCTTGTGTGATTTTTTTTTTTTCCTTATAATGCTGTAAACCATGAGGTCAGCTGCAGTAAATAAATGAAAAGATTCAAGAAGCTTAAACAAGAGTCTCATGTCTCTGGCATTTCCTTGAAATGCCTTGAAATCATCATTTGATAGCGCAACCTCATATTCCCCTTCTGTAAAATGCAGATGCTGAGTGTATGTATGTGCTCAGAGAACTGTATCTAAAATGCTATATGAGGATCACAGAGGATTTGGGCTAATAAAAAGATGAAACAACTGCACAAAAATGATCCCAATCTGGTTGATATAATTTGTTGTATAATATTACTATCCCATGAAGAAATAGAATGATGAAACTCCTTTTCCTTACAATATTATCAGTTCAGCAGTGACAGGAAGCCCTCTGGATACCATTCTCACAGGCTTCTTGTTCACATTTTCAGATAAAGGGAGTTTCTGATAGGTATTGAAGTTAGGCATGATTATTCAAACCAGAGTTTGCATGAATGAGCAATAGTGAGTTTATAATCTATGCAGCTGGTAATCCATGCCCATATCCCTCCAAACAGAAACAAGCGTCTTAAGTTCACCATGGAACTTGGATGTTTAGTAATTTAATAGGCTTAAGCTTTTTTCCTTCAAGGTAATTGTGCAGATACCTTTAATAAAATACACTCAACATTGCCAACAAACATTCTAGATAAATGAACACAAGAAATGTTAGATGCAACTTTATTATACTGTTAATCCTTGCCAGAAGGCTTCCTGGACTGTTTGAGGGTAGTGTTAGCAGTGATGATAAACTAATTTGCCATGGCTCTTAAGTTCATGTTATCTTTTCTTATCAGCCTAAGGCTAGGTCAGGAAAAAAAAAAAAAAAATTGGAAACATTTGCCAGAGATGGTAAAAGTGGGTGATGCAAATACCATTGCAGAATGTCAATCCATCCATGTCTCCATAACGGACAGTTTAATGGTCCATTTAATTCTTCAAAGCAATTGAATTTCCACCCATATCCTTATAAGGTGATATACCACAGTAGGGTTGCCAGAATTTTTTTTATACGCAAGACAAGTTTTCCACAGTTTAATTTCTCCAACACAGATTGAGCTAAGAGCAACAAATGACTTGAGATTTTTGCTCTCACATTTTCAGTATCACATAACATCTGAAATGGTGAGGGATATTGATTTGACTTGTTTTGTTTGGTTGGGTTTTTTAATTGTCTCAAACTATAAATACATTGTGGAATAAGACATAAAGAACAACATAGCAAGTCACCAGTTGTTCCTAAATCTTAGAATGTATGTTCAACTCCGTGGTAGTAAAGCTGGTAGGTGAATCTCATCATCTTCATCCTGTGGTGTTTGCTATATCCAGGACCTCTCAGATCTTCTACTGTTTGCACTGGTCTGCAAGAAAAAGAATCCTGATCCTTCTGCTGCCTTCTACTACTCCTGTCTAGGTGACTTCACAAATTCTGCTCATGCTCATACCATCCTTGTGAAGTCAGTCTGTTGCTTGGCTGCATTTGCCTTGATTCTCCTACTCTATTTAAACCAGGTCAGCTTCCATGAAATCAAATCTACCAGATTAGGAACTACCAAAGAAGAGTGAAACAAGACTCCTAGATGAGGTTCTTGAGTCTTCTACCAATTAATAGTTCCCACACCATCCTTCCATTCCTGTGGGATTTGCTTCTAATATGTGTCAGGATAACCTGTTTCCTACAGGCTGTGATATTTATTTCACAATTATCTTCAATATGTTCAAGTGCAGGAGCAGGTGAATATAGTTTCCAAAAACTGACGACAGACTATTTCCAAAAGGTTTAACATAAAATATTATGTTGAGTGGAATTGGTACAATTACAGTAACTGCAGATATACCTGTCAGAATGCAATTTTCTTATGTGGAATCAGAAGGACTCTTTTTTATGTAAGACTTTTACCTCTTAGGCTTATAATGAATGCATTTGTGTAAATGACCTTCAGCTGAAATATAGTTAATGAATATTTACTCCATTCTGTCAATCAGCACAAAATTATAAGATTGTGTGCAATGACTTTGAAAATACTCAAATATATTATTTGCACGTTGTTACATATTTTTAAATTGTTATAATGTCTGATTTAATTCACACCAGCAATGTTGCAGTAATAGCAAAAACTTTTCCAGATGAAGATATACTAAGAGTAATGACCTTATTTTGAAGAAAAAGATTTCCATTACACTCAATGCAATTGAGTTTGGTGAAATTAAAAATAGTGTTACTTTCAAGTCAATATATATGAAAGGTTTTTTAAAAATGTTTTTAAGATCTGTATTTATCAGTTAATTTATTGATGAAATCTGGTCAGAAAGGCCTCCTTCATAACTCAGACTTGGCTTAACAGAACTGTATTCGACCTATGACTTATTGTTTTCAACAAAAATAAGAGTTTAAACCCAGATTAACAACTTGAAAATGTACCAAAGCGTCATCACGACCCACGTATGCTGTATATCCTTCTCCTGAGATACTAATGAGGGTTGATAGTTTAGGGAAAAAGAGTGGTAAAAATGTTCAGATTTTCACAAACACAATTTGATGATAGCATAGAATCATAGAATGGTTTGGGTTGGAAGGAACCTTAAAGATCATTGAGTTCCAACCCCCCTGCCATGGGCAGGGACACCTCCCACTAGACCAGGTTGCTCAAAGCCCCATCCAGCCTGGCCTTGAACACCTCCAGGGATGGGGCACCCACAGCTTCTCTGGGCAACATGTTCCAATGTTTCACCATCCTCATAATGAAAAATAAGCCACTAACACCATTAAAATGAACACAGGAAATTAAATAGAGAAAAATATCTGCTTTAAAGACCTATGAATTGTTTGTATTTGTTTGTTTTGATCAAAGAATGTTTTCTTGTCTAGATGTCACATTGGCATTTTTCTTTCTTAAAGATGATGCTCTGGTTTCAGTAGTCTCACCTCAACTACAGTATTCAGTGGAAGAGTTAGTCTAGATGTTACACCACCATTTTCTTGTTTTTTGAGTACAGCCAAGACTAAATTTTGTGGAAGTCTTATCTTGATGCTTTGTAGAAGGCATGCCGAGAATGACTTGGGAAGAAATACTGCGGTGGTATTTTTTTGGTTAACATGAGTGTTACTTGGTGCAAAGGAAAGTATTATTAGCTTCCTTACTTTGCACATTGGAGTTTTCATTCAGAAGCTAAAAGTAAGCTGCAAAAACATGTTTTTAGAGAATGTTGGCTTTGAGATGGAAAATCTAAATCCTTGTTGCCCTTGCTGTCCACTCTCCCTAGCACTTTAGCAAGCCTATCTGACTTTCAGAGAAAGTTTGGGATGATTTGGTGCTTTGGAAAAAAAATAAATTGCTTCATCCTTGGTTTATTTGTGACATAAGTATACTCTACCCGTAGTGAAACTGAAGACCTTATTTTTGGGGTTCTCTGCCCAAAGTTAATGAGAGGAATGAATACAGAACTTCTCAGAGCTCAATAGGGAATAGCTCCTGCATTAAACAAATACTGTGGATAACGGGGAACAAGCACTCTTAATGTGCTACAACGACAGGAGAGCTAGGGACTTACCCATGTTTCATTGTGGAGTCTCCATCAGGATTAGAGAACTTTGTTCCTTTAATTAATAAAAGGCAAAACTTTTACTTCATGGCTTCTCATCCTCTTCTGTCTTTTTTTTTTTTATTTATTTCTTTTTAACGTTAGTTCTTTAACAAATCCCTCTTTTCAGGGACCAAAAGCTGATATGTTCTGGGGAAATGCCAGCAAGATGTTAAAGATTGGCACAACTAGCTACTGTCATTCTATCAAGACAATAGGATTTGAGCGAAAGGGGTAGAGTTCTCCATGCAGAATTTAGCTGCTTAATCCTCTCTTGTGGGCTGGCACAAAATCAACAAAAGAAAGAAACCAAATTACCCAGCTCTGCTTTGGCAGATTTAGCCACTGTCAGCAGGCCAGAAGTTAATTCCCTCATATTCTTGTTTGCCACCAACTACGGCAGGCCTTGCTGAGCCAGGTTTCCTGTGTAAATCTGTCAGCTGAAATGATGCACAGCATGAAGAAGGAGAGAAAGGACATGCAAAGAGTGTGGTCCTTTCGCCAAATCAAGTCCCCAGAAGTCAGGGACTGGCACTGGAACTACCTCTTTGCCTTCAGCCTGAGTGACGTTTTTGACACAAGATGAGAAAGATTTATGGTTTCTTAAACCACCATCACACACACACACACACACATCCTTTCTTGCCAATAAGGAAGGATTGTTGTTACATTAAGCTCTGTGTGTGGGAGCCTGTTTCCCTTCTGGCACTCGGCACAAGCTTCCAGCTGCTTAGCATCTTTCTGAGACTCAACACTGTGTAGGGTATGATATGTTAATAATGAGGACTACATAGTCATCAAGGCCAGTAAAATTGCAGTGAGGGTAGGAAATGCATCATCAGTTTGCTCTGTCACAAATACTTACTGACTAGTCACAGCGTATGGTGCCTTTTATCGTGTGCCCAAACCAAGATCTTGGGTGAATACAGGAGGAATCAGGCTGCTGTGTGTCATTCATTATTCTCCTCTTTCCTTAGAAATCAAGCAGCAGCACTACTATGAGAGAAGGTAAGTCAGGTGCAAAATACTTGCAGCAACGTGCAAAACAACTCAAATCACACAGCTTTTGGGATCTCATCATGAACCCCCAAATGGATATCATTTCAAGAAAACTTTTACCGGGGGATGTTTCTTTTAAAGCAAAGGCAGTCTCACTAGTGAAAGTGAGAAAATTAGGAAGAAAAATACAATCTACTTACAAGTGAAGGAATACAGACCTTTTTATAAAAGGTAATGGTTTTCATATGAAAATCACAAATGCCCAGGGATTTCACATGTTCTTAGTGCGAAAATGGACATTTCCTTAAAGTACTTACTGAAACATGTTTGACAGAATGAATAATCCTGCAAAAATGTAGATATGTGTATGAATTTCTCAGATAGTCAAATGATGTGTTAACAGTTCTAGTTGCCTTTTTTTTTTCTGTACTGGAAGTAGTTTCTGCTTATATTAGACCAGTATAGGGTATATATGGTGTACTATGATAACAGTGTATGTCTGTAATGTAAGCAGTGTAATTTAGTGAGTTGTGTTTAGTTCTGATAATTTATCAGTTTCAAATTATGTAAGTGTTAAATGATTGTGCAGTACAATTAGAATTTATTTTTTTTTGCCTGTGTTGAGACAAATTTTTAGACACTCATCACAAACACATTTACTGATTGTAACAATTGGATGAAATTAAAGGATAGATGAAGCATTATTCTCCTAATATCTGGATTCCTTTCTCGGCTTCAGCAAGCTACTTCTAGCTACAATCACATCACCTTATATAAGTGCCAGACTTGGTAGTTATGGCTACTGAACCAAAATATTAATGAGCAATTTCATACTATTCATGTATGCCAAATCTTGACACAATCAATGGAGAGAACTTGTTGCAATTCCTAAATTGCAAGAAAACTAGCACAAAAGGAGCCTCTCATCTATTTTGTTATTTCTAGCTCTAACCCAAGACAGATGTTCATGTTATTAAAAACACTATGGAAATGTTTAATGGAAAATTACCAACACTTCCAAGCAGGTTTACCTGGATAAAACCCAGGATGCTACCTAACAGAGACAAGTGCAAGATGACATACTTATGGGGAAATAATCAACTGCATAAATACAGGTTACAGAATATTTAATGGATGAGGTTCCGGTTCTGTAGAAAAGGATGCAATCTGTCACTGGACATGTCATAATTTTTTGTTACAGCCTTTCAGCACCAAAGCTGGATTTTGGAGGGAGTTTGAAAGGGAAGGAAAAGGGGCCAGATCCAATTTTGGCCTCAGCTCTAAATCCAAGCATTGAAACACCCGACCCAGGAGTGGGATCACCATGCACTTCCTCTGTAGCTAATGGAGAGAAATCAGCACTTCCAGAAGAACAGAAAATATTTTGATCAGACTTTGGAGATCTTCCTTAGCTACCTCAATAAAGTGCCTAAATTTACATGGAATGGATCCAGGTCTAAGTGTCTATGGAAACCAATTTTTACAACGCCTGTGACCTTGTTAGTTGCCTAAGCAATTTAGGTGTATTTTCTAACTCTGCTTCTGAACGCACATGCCAACATTCTATCTAAATTCATTCAAGGTTCATAGAGGAGACACAGTAGGCATTTCAAGACATTGGACATGTTTACCTCATGCCTATGACTGCAAAGAAGTTTCAGTGATGGAAGATGATAAGCCACCTCCAGGAATTAGACACTATAAGGTTGCGATACCACAGTGCTCTATGTACTTGCTGAGATGGTGAACTTATTATGCAGAGAGCCTGAAGTTGCCCAGCCTCACCAATAGCATCACCAATAGCCTCACCAATTGGCACTTTTCTGCACCTTGTAAATTATATGTAATGCTGGGGAGGTCCTTACCCAGTTGTGTCTTTTGCATTTTCCTACCCAGTGTAGACATACTTAACAGCTTGAGAGCCAATCCAAAGGAAGAACAGTCAACACAAAACCACTCTACAGAAAAGAACATGATAGTCCCTTGAGCCTTATATCTGTGACATCCCTGTACTCAACAAAGACTTGGGGGAGGAGGAAGGGGAGAGGGGTTGTGTGTGGACACTTAGTCTGGACATTTTATTCTTAGTTTGATATAGATTAAGAAATGCTTCAGAAAAGTAAAGCAAAGCTGGTTCTCTCTGGAGAGATGCCTGCACTCTCATGGTCTAGTCATTAGGAGTGCATGGGTGTAACTAAGAACAAGTTTTGGCTCACATAGTTTGAAATCTATTTGAACTCTTAAAAAAAATAAGTTTTAAAAAGGATTTCCTTCCTGTCAGCAAAAAGCCACAGACATCAGAGAAGCAGAGTCAACCACATGTGTGTTTCTTTTCATGCTTCCTAATCAGATGTAACGATTGCTCACACTGTATAGATAGTTTTTATTCAAGGATGTGCATTCCTGAGTCTTAGGAGCCTGCCAAGTGTAAAAGCAAACAGAAAAAGCCACACATGAGGTGATGTATGCCCTTAGGCTTTCCTGACTGCAGCAGGACTAGGGGAATCTAACAGAGTTCCTCTTCCATCCTGGCTGTTGTGAAGCTCTCAAGAGAAACCACAGCTGGCCTGTGTCCAGCAATCATCCTTTTATTGGGCTGGTAAGTTACTTTCCTGAGAGCGCAGAAGAACAACAGCAGAAGGAAATTCACTTACAGGGGCTATAAATAGTTCTGTAGAAAACCTAACAAAGGTGTCACAGTGTGTGACTTAATCCACCACGCATGACGCCGTTATTGACAGTGACTCTCCAGTCTATGACAGAGTAAGAAGGGGAGAAATGGAAGTGTATATTAATAAACCAAAGTGCTGAGGAATTATCAAAATTTTTATATAATAATCTCTAAACTACAGTCCATTTTTTCTAGGTCTGCCCCTACTACAGATACCACAGCTTTCACAGAGGTAGCTGAGGTAGTTCAGGTATTGCCACCAAGTAGTAACAGCAATGCAAAACTTCGTAAGAATTAAGTGCCTAATTTCAGACAGACTGGCAGCAAGGTAGATCATTAAAACCTTACTTAATTAGGTATATCTACATGATCTGCACTGATTATATGCCCTACACATATATATCCTAATACTGTGCACTTTTAGACAACTTGTAGCTTTGGTTGCTTAAGAAATGTAAAGAAATATATAAATTCACTACTGGGCTGAGAGTCAGGAGAGCTGGGATTTATTTGCATTCTTTTTACTAGTCTGTTATCTTAAATATATCATTTGCTTTTCTCTGTCAACTATCTTTGAAGAGGGAAGGTTGGTGCAGGCACTATTTTCCAGGAAATATTTGCACAATGCTTAAAAAAAATTGGTCTTAATCTTGGTGACTTCAAATCAGCTTTTCCAGTTTAAGTCCTACTTCTGGCTGGGACTGTGTGCATTGTTTCTCTGGTGCATGCTCCCACCCATCCCTCCACCCCCCTACCCCCAAATAGCATAAAGAAATTAATTTCATTCAGGCCTATGATTAATGTCAAAACTGCCATTACTCATGACCTTTGCATCAGGAATCACAACTGTAATACAAATACTTTTCTTCAAAGTGGGGGGGAATGGCTTCTCATGATTAATATTATGTTACACTTTTTCTACATGTTTTAGCTTTGAGTGTTTTTGTAGCTCCATTCATTCGAAATAATAAAGAGTGAGTGGTGATGGGCAGACAAGATGACATCAGGTTTCTGAAGTGAGAAGACTGAACTTGTGACATCACTAAAATTCTTCTGTGCTTTTGATTCTGAAGACATATGAAGACAGCAGTTCAGGAACATTAAATCCATTCTTCCTTTAGGAGGATATTAGAGCTGTCGGTTCTAAATGTTTGACTCGGCAAAACTAGGTAAGGAAAAAAATTATTAAAACTTGTAGCTGTGATTATATGACCCGGAGAATAAAGAACTAAAGAAAATCTAGATTAGCAGTATGAGCTATTTTTAACCTGAAATAGACTAAAACTTATTTTAAAACCCCCAAATTTTAGGTCAAAGAATGTCAGCTTCAAGTACAACCTCATTTTACTGAACTATAACATTCTCCTACCTTTGAGTAGTGGATCCTAACTTGTTTTCATGTGCTGTTTAGATTTACTGAGGTTGCTTGAAGTCACTGAAATACCAGTTGTTTAAGTAAACACAATGGATATAGTTGCCAAAATTACACTGCCCAACACAGTACTGATTTCCTAAAGAGAAGACACTACACATAGGTGTCTATCTAATACAACCACACCATCCTACTAAACAAAATGTACCAGGGCTGTTCTTAGTTGTGGAGGCCAGCTGGCACGGAGCAGTCTGTGTACATAGCAATAAATTCCACTAGCAGCCAAACTGCCCATTGGGAACAGTTCCTGCCCATATAAAATCCTAAACTGTGCCCAGGAATTTTTGGGGAGAGTGCTAGCTAGCTGAGGTCAAAATCATGCCAGAGACAATTCTGACAATTTCACAGTCTAGGTAATTGAGTACCAGTACCCCAGAACATTCCTTGGCAGTGTTTAATTTATGAATATAGATGTAGCCCAGGAGGTGTGCAGCTTATCTGAGATTTCTTTATAAAGAAGAGGAAATAGGCTGCTTTAGGATGCAATTCATCTTACACTTTTGAATGTAGTCATGTAAGACAGGTCAAACAATCAAGCCCTGAAGGTGCCTATTCCTTTTCACTGTCTGTAAGGTGAACCTAGAAAGACTTACTAAGATATAGAAGAGAATATAGCCATCTAAAGGGATGAATTCCCCCCATATGATTAGAGCAACTAGTTAGGGATGATGCACAGCCAGCAAACATCTTTACTTTTCTGGTATATGAGGCTACCAACTTGGATAGCAGCTTCTTTCAGGTACAGAATTCAGATCCACTCCTAGTTTTCAGATATCAAAAGGCTTCTGTATAAATCAGTTTATGCTTATTTACGTGTGCAGTACAGGTTTTTCAGGAATCTGAAAAGAGCTGTTATTCTTGCAACTGTGGTATGAAATAATTAGACACATGGTAGTATGAACTTGCATGGTGATGAGCTAAGTAGAAAAGTAGGAACATAAGACCAGAAGAGCGCTTTTATTATACTAAGACCAGTCCTCTCCAGTATAGGCAAATCACAGACATTACAAAATCCCTTTCTAAATATTTATCCATATGAGCAGATATTTGTTCCTGTACTCTTACTGAATGATTGAGTTAAATAACTTCATTTTTCTGGTTCTTAACAAAGCTTCTTCCAACTTCCAGCCTAATTTGATGCTTGACTAGTCTGTCATTACTTGTTCTTGTGCCAAGTTCACCATTTATCTTAAATAGCCATTTTACTTCCCTGCTGTTTCCCTCCATGGCATCCTTGTGGAGGTAAATCATATCTTCTTTCAGACTTCATTTCAGTGAGCTATGCCAATTAAGACCTTCTGGTCTACTACCTGTGTCTAGTCTACCTTCCATGTGTCTGTTCCAGTTTAAGTTAACCTTTCTTGAGCGCAGCTTTCAAAAAATGTACATTTAAAATTTTTCTAATTCCTTGCAAAATTATTTCAGCTTATTTTTTCTTTCAGCTGGAAATAAGCCATCAAATGCATCTGTTGTCATTTGTCTTTTCTACAGAGACATCACACTGAGTCTAGAGGTTATCCTGGTGCTTATTCTGTTCCTTTATTTGAACATAATGAGATCTTGGAGTTTTTCTCACATCTGAGGTGTGATTATTTCCATCTTGTTCACATTAGATGAGGGCCTTTGCCCCGTGTTCAACTTCTTCATGATTTTTGAGACCTGATGCAAAAAAAGCATATTATTTTGAACAATCTTTTTTTAATCTTCAGTTACACTCTCATCCCAAGCAGCAGAAATTTTTTTTCTTCATTCTAAGGTACTTCTACAGCTGAATAATCGTTTCAATATCTGTAAGGTTTAACTGACCGTTTTAGCCAAATCTTTTGCTTTTGATTATTTCAAAGTCATAAGGTTTGTTTGTTTATTTGTTCAGTCTTTTGTTCTTTATGCTTTCTCTACTTAATCCTCATATTCTTTTTGGAAGAGGTTATTCATTCTTCCATTATTAGCAGGTTTTCCTTTGGAAGTTATTTCTTTTGTTTGAAATAAAACATCAAGGTAATTTCTAAGCCTTTAAGGATATCTGACCCTTTCTTCACATTTTAGTCACTGAGTTCTGAAATTTAGTAATAAGGTTTATAAGTTCTAAGATTTATTTGTGAGTGTTCTCTTCTACAACTGAAAATGTTAGTTACTGACTTACTTTTGTTTATCTGTTAATGTAATTTAATTTAAGTGAGTTCATGATGACTTTACCCAAGCTTATTTTCTACAGCTGTTGGACTACTACTAATTATAACATAATATAGTCTTTTTCAATGTTCCATTACACTTCTGCAAAGTGCTGTATTGGCTGTTGCGACTCTACCATTATTAGTAGAATATGTTTTCTAATCTTCATCTGTGAAGTACCATAATGACTTACTTCTTACCAATATTTATCTTCCTGACAGTAATAAATCTGTTCCCATTCAAATCCCACCTCGGGAGCCTACAGCACAACTGCAGTAATGAGAACCCTTCCTTGTGTCGAAGGAAAATCTGTCAAACCTGAGATATTTTGACATAAACACTTAAGGTTCAGTGAATAAGCATACTTCTATAAAACTTTGTTTCATCAGGAATTTTTCTGACAAGCTCCACACACATCCCCCAAACAGATGATATAAACTTTAATCAAACACAGATCTTACAAATGACAACCAGACAAACTACCAAGCAACCAAGAAACAAAGGTTCAGTCCTCCTTCCAAAGAACACGTCTTGTGCTAATTCCAATGCTTTCTGCTCTTTGCTTTCTGGTTCCTTTAAATTGCCTGAAACATTTGGTAAAGAGGGAAACTATGTGGACCCCAACTATAAAAAGTCAATGGCAGGCGCTTTTCCTATTTGGAGATATTACACAGAAGGAAACCATATTAAAAGGCTAGAAATATTAATAGAAGGTAGTTTGACACTAGTCTGACTAGTGATAGTCAGACAGCAGTTTAACACATACAAATAGTTCTGCTAAAGTGATCTAAAGTGGAAAGGGATGCGTGTGTATGTATGCATGTATGTACATATACATACACATATGTACACACGTATATGAAGGATTGAGAGTCAGGACTTAGGAGCTTGAATGAAGCAATGGGCTAATTCATCAGTGTTTTTTCAACTGCCAAAACAGGATGTGTGACATGGTTTGATATGAGAAGCACAGCCTTATTGGCTAGCTCTGTAAATGAGAGATCAGGAGTAATTCCTGATACCAAGACTCTGAGGCGTTCATTGTGTGCCTACACTGCTTAGAACTAGCCCTTTCACATCCATAACACTTCTCTTAGTATCTCCTCTGGACTTCATGTGATGTTCCTTACATTAAGACATAATTATGAATTTGCTGTGTTTTCTAGGTCAAAATGTACAAAGTAATGGGAAAGATGTGTAGCAGTTGCCAAAACGATGCTTTCATGGGACGAAACTTAGGATATATGTTGTACTGGCTGGGGAGGTGACTGATAACACTTTGAGATTGCAAAGTTTACTGGGAAAATACTGAAAGACTGTGCAATAAAGAACAAACCTGGTTCAGGTTCATACATATTTCCTTTTAATTTGACAGTCCTTTCCATTTCTGAAACCCTGTGCAGGCTTGCATCAGTCAACACCAGAGCAAGCTAACAGTGAAGCAGTGCAGACTATCAAGAGCCCAAGACTTTAGGCTGTGCACTGATACTGCTAAATAGTAGTAAAGTAGTATATCCTCTGGCGCTCTGGTAGCTCAGATGCTTCTACTTCTACATCTCACTCCCTTTCATCAAAAACCTGACTCCAGTTCATGAAGCAGACTTGCCCTGAATCTTTTAAAATTGTAGGACTCAGCCTAAATTAGGCCCACAGTTTAAAGGTCTGCTTCAGGGCTGGAACAAGCATGTCAATTTGGGCACATTTTTCCTTGACTGACGAGTCTAGATTTAGTTCCAAGTCAACAATGACTTTGTGGAAGAAGTCTCTGTCTAAGATGAGAACACAGATTGTACTGACACTTTCACAATGACACTTTTTTAATGCTTCTAAGTAGACAGTAATTTCTATTGTTGGATGAAAACTGATAAATACTATTTTCTATAGCTGTATTTTACAGTTTCATGAGAAATAATTAAGGTCATGGCATTTGGGAGAGGTTCTTGATGACTGGGAGAAAGCAAATGTCCCTTTTGTCTTCTAGAAAGACAAAAAGGATTATCTGGGGACCAACAAGCAGATCAACTTTACCTCAGTCCATAAAAGGGGATGGAACAAATAATTCTGAAAACAATTTCCAAACATAAGAAGGACTAGAGTACAGCTGAAACTAGTCATCATGGATTTAAAAAGGGGAAATATTGCTTGATCGAGCTGATAGCTTTCTGTGATGAGATGACTAGCTTGGATGTTTATCTCAACTATAGTAAGGCTTTCAACACTGTCTCCCATCCTGTCCTCATTTACAAAGTAATGTATGGACCAGAGAAATGGACAGCACGGCCAACAAAGTATTATATCTCTTAAGTATTTCCTTGACGAAAAGGAAATTATAGGTCAAGAACCTGAGCAACCTAATGTAATCTCAAGGTTGTCCTTGCAGGGCATTGGTTCAAAATACTTCCAGAGGTCACTTCCAACTGAAATAATTCTTCACTTCTATGGTATAATGTTAATAACATGCAAGGATATAGGTAAAAATAGAGAATTTAACTTTCACCTGTGTGTTCACAGTTCCAGTCAAACACAGGTCAACAATGCATGAAAAATTCTGTCAAAATGATTGGTTTGTCGTTTGAGAGTTAGAGAAGGGATCTTTTTCCACATCTGCTTCAGATGATAAAGACTCAGAAAGACTGATAGAAGATGCACCGCAGTAAAACTATGGCTCTTGGTATTTGTACTGTAAAATGTTAGTGGAATTCACAAGTACAACTCTGATTATGAACTGAATTGTTCCCTTATTCAAGCTTAGGACATGCTGAATGGGTCTTGTGCCTCTGCCAGATCTGTGGGTTCTAGACACAGTATGGAAAACTTCAAATTCCAGTTGTGTCTATGATCCTTTATCACAGATTATTCATTATGGAGTCTTATGAATTTGGAGGCAAAAACTATTGTTCTCCTTAATACTTTACATGTATTTTTAAGCAGATCTATGAGTGCAATGCACTCCCAGGAAACTATATGTGTGTTTAAGATACTACATACCTGTTTTTTGGAAGAGGATGGCTATATCATAATATTGGTTGCAAAATCATAAATCCAAAATAATTATTGATGGCTTTGTGGGAAATATTTTGGCTAAAGAAAGGAGAATTGGATTTGAAAGTTTTAGTTGCTTTCAAAATTAGAAAGTATATTGGTGTGACTATTAGTATGCTGTTAAATTATAGTTTAACATGAATCTCTTTTTAAAGATTAGTAAAATCAATGATCCTGCTTGATTTTGGGAATAATTTGCATTTTAATTCTTACCCTCCTAGGAGTAGTTTTTCCTTTTACTCACTTCTGTCACAGTTCTTGGCTATTTAGTAATAGTTCGTATATTTGAGATTAGAATGAACCAGGTTCTCATTTTTTATTATTCCTACTCAGTTAAGGCTGGAATTTTTGTAAGAAGGAATCACATTAATGAACCACATAATAAATTATAGGACTACTCTAGGGCATTTGGATAGGAGGATAGCTATCTCCTCATAGCACAGATGCCAAAAATCAGCTCACAGACTAATCTTGAGTAGTAAGTACAGTGAAGATCTCCCAGGACCAAGGGATGAAAACTGTGATCTCATAAGGCGGGTATCTGTGAGAGACATCAGCTCTTCCTGACTTGAAAGTCAGACACGTGAGCTAAGACCAATAAGGATATTGGAGATAATAAACTTCCTTCAGACACACCAGCTACAGCTCCTCCAGTAAATGAAATGATGACAAGGCCCAGGCATCAGAACTTGCTAGTTTATATGAATAAATTGGTGGAATGGTCCCCAGCAAGGTTTTGGCCTTGGTGAACTTGGACTTTTTGAGTGCTGAGTTCAGAAGCCATCATAGGCCAGGAACCGTTCCCAAAACACAGTTTGGACTCACAGTGGTAAAAATTGCTTAATACTACGGGCATTACTAAATAACTTCAGTTGGCTTCTGGACGTCCCGTTGTTTATTTCATTGTTCATGGATTTGTTTGCTGAGAGAGATGTAGGCAGTGCCTCTTGTCTTCTGGTAACCTTCTGGTAACTTTCTGGTAATCTTCTGGTAACCTCTGGTAACCAAATCTGAAGTTTGGGCTCAGATATCTTTCCTTGGCTTTCCACAACTTTGAAAATTTCTTTGCCATATGTATCTTTACATACTCCAGTGTACCCTCCAGCTCTGCCATCAACACCCTACCTGGTGAATCCTGGGAGTATAACTTTAGTTGCTTACAATCACCTCCCATTTTCCTATTGTGATATTTAAAAAAAAAAAAAAAAAGTAGCCCCAGTGGCCAATATCACAATTTTCGGAAAGCAAAGAATAATTTTTTCCACAAACAATAAAATAAAGGCTTTCTCACTTTAGACCTGGAATTCATCTGAAATCAAATACATCTTTAGTAGCTTCAGCTGTATTCTGAGTTGAGGGGTTTGTTGGTAAAACACCACAAAATAAAGAAAATGGAAATGTGTCTGAGTGTCTGATTTTCTGACATATGTTATGTATATATACATGTATTCATATTTTTCTATAGCATTGTATCTATGTCTAATTGATAATATCTGTCTTTTATGTTTGCCAGGTTAAATATCAGTCCTGGTAACCTATTCAGAACTCAGTCACCATGTTGTTTAAGCACATAATTCCCATTGTTTTCCATAGGCATCACATGACCCAAAACAACAGGATAATTATGTTCCTGGATTGACTCCACTGATTGTAATGAAATTATCCCAGATTTACACTGGCATAACTCAGAGCAGAAGTTGACCTCACAGTCTTTATACAAGCTTTGTCTTAACCCAGTAAGATTTTGGTCAATCCCCTTCAAATATGAAAAATGCCCTTTATAATAAAAGTCATGAGACTTCAGAGCATGACCCTCAGCTTTAACAATTCAGAAGCTCCCAGGGTCCTTCCCCTCTTTAAAGAATGAGGATAAATTCTGACAGCTGAATAAATATAAAAGGTCTAGTGTCAGTCTGAGGAAACAGGTTTTCATTTTGGCACAGATGACTTTGGTTCACAGGTCCTCAGTGGAAAGGGAAATCAGTGTCTACTTAACACAGGATTATTTGTTGTTCAGAACAGCCTATAGACAGAAAGAAATATCCCCTGCCTCACACTTACTACAGTACTAAACAGGCAGAGACAAAATAGAAAACTTTTTCATACCAAATGCAAAATGACAGATTCCCCTCCTCCCACACTTTCTTATTTTCTCTTCTCTATCCTTCCCCACACACTTATACAGTATTATACCTTCTCTTATGCTGCCAAGTTAGTTCAACTCGCTTGGCTGGTATAAGGTTGCAAGACAATTTCTGTGTCACTGAGTACCTGTCAGTGATTTCTATGTAAATGTGACTTTTCTTACCCTTGAGGGTTTTTTTTGGTTTTTTAAATAGGACTGTAAACATAGAAATAGTTCTAAAACCATTACCTTAGTCTTTAAGTCAGTGTTTAAATATACATCTTATAATATCTTTTTTATTAAAACTCTCCATATTATTGTCAAGGAGTTGATATTTACTTTCACCATAAAGACATAGCAGCTGACATGTTCCGCAAAAAACGTCTGTCCTTTTCTCTTATGGATGCATATGAGAAGGAAAGATAGGTTTGAAACCCCAATACTAAAGGAGGCCCTTCTTTTTTTATGGATATTTTATTTTATAGAGGGGATGTGTTACCATTCTTCTTCTTTCTTCTCCCTCTGCCTCGTTTTTAACAGAGAATAGCGAGACAACCCTCCAACTGAGGGTCTTAAAGTTCATCAGGGCATTTGCTGCAGGAACATGTCAGAGAATGGCGCTTTTAAATTTTTTATTTTCTTCAGCACATTCTGCTCTCTGGCTTAGACATCACTGTGTTCATGTCCTCCTGTCATGAATGCCATTGTTCACCTAACTCTGCCCGGGATTTTTAAGAATTTTATTTGGCTCTATGGTTCTGCCCCGGTTTGGGTTATCCAGCGTTTAGGTGCTGCACTGCTTTCTGTGTCAGTGTCTAAACTTGGGCATAGCCTCTATTATAAAGTAAGCACTAATGATGGAGTTCTCGTAAGGCACAGCTGTCTTCCTGTACAGTTTACGGCTTCTGCAGTCACTTATGCAAACATGCATCTTAAGGCACGCAGCCGAAAATCTACCTAATGTAGACTGTAGTAAATAATTCAGAATAACTCATTTATTTCAGCAAAGAGCCATGATATGGCCATGAGCAATATGAAACAGAGAGGCAGAATTCAGTGAATACATTATTTTTTACTGATTATTTGTTCAGCTCTAGCCAGCACACATCATTCCTGATTTGCATTACGACAGAAAAATTAATATGAGTACAGTCACTCTTTCTTGTATCTTAAAGTCTTTAAACCATGAAAAATATCTAGGAATGTGTGTGTTCTTTCCCACAACAGATGCTAAATAACAGCTTGTAAGTAAAAAAAGTGTTATCAAAGTCAGCGGTTCAAAAAACTCATGTGAGTTTTCCTTTGAACACATTTAATATATAACAGAGGATTAAAAATTATGAAGAAGGAGGGTTAAGCTATATATCAATCACAACTTTTATTATGCAGCAAACAAGGGCTAGCAAATGTTGACTTGACAGAGAACATTTTGATCTAATAATATCTCTTTGCCTCCAAAACTTTAAAGTATGATTTAACAGATATCAAAGGCCATAGGATACCTTCTACTGAACTAAGATAGTCCAGAACAACTTCTCAGTCATCAGCAATGGTCCGGTAAAGTAGGACAATTCAACTTGGCTGTAAGTCAACAAGCAGGTTCCCAGTATATCCATAGCCACCCACAGCTGGAGAATAGCTGAAGGAAGGGTGCATGGCTAATGTTAATGAGACAAACAAGCAGAGTAATAAGAAAGAAATAATTGTTTACACATGGTGAAATGCTTGTATTATATGTTCAGGATCTACATATGGTACGTTTGTGCCACAAACAATAATCAGGTACATTTTACTACCAGACTCGGGGAATGCCCAGAATCACTAAAACCTCCATGAATTCCTCTCTGTTTTTTTTTTCCATTACTGCTCCTCATATTTCAGGTAATACAATTCCACATCTCTGTTACTTTAGATGGTCCTGTGGGGCCATTGTATGCAAACAGAGGTCAGGATGGGCCTCAGATGCGGTAATGCAGTCGAGAGTCCAGCAAACTAACATTTGTCCTTTAATAGGGATGTCATTTTACATCCTCATCTAATCCCTGCACTAGGCTAAGCACAATAACAATAATTAGGTTTTGCTACAAAACACACTGAAAAAAACCTATATCCTAAACAGAAAGGAAGCGCAAAATTTATTGGGAAACCAAGAAAAATATTCTTACTCTGATATTTTTAGCTAGATTTTCTTCAAAAAAATTAGGTTAACAAAAGTCAATAAATTATCTTTGTTTCTGTTTGGTTTTGCCATTAACTTTTTAACATCCTGAACAGTGTCAATCGATCTGACAGAGAAATAGACGTTTTACAAAGCTCTTAAAGCATCTGTGGAAACAGAGTCAAAAAAGAGACTCAGAAGTCCCTTTCAGTGCCCCGATCGCAAAAGAAGTAACAGCAGAAGTTCATAATTTAGCAGACGCCAGATACCCAACCGCAAGTGCCCAGCCACAGGGAAATTTCAATCAGAGCTCACAATGAACAACAGGACACAATCCCATAGGAAACCATGCTTCATTCAACCAAGACAAATAAGTAGTTTGTGGAGTTTGTTGTGTGTTGTTGTTTGTTTTTTTTTTTCTTTTTGATATCAATAGAAACGTATTCACAGTCACATGCAGCATAGATTATTTTATTTAAATTTTATTTAAGACATCTTAAGTTTAAGAGTTCAAATGATGAGCTGAATTATAACCAGCATAGTGTTTTACATTTTGATCTTTTTACATTTATTTTCCTTTACCACTTGATGATCCTCTTCTTGCTGTTTTCTAAAGTGTTGTTTTACTAAAATTTAGTAAACTATTGATATTTTATGAGACATTCACTGAGATTTTTGTAGTGTACTTGATTTGTGTTATGGCCTAAGTAGATTAACCACTAAAGAATATGCTTACTGGAAATGATATTTAAAGATTTAAATATGTCAAGGAAAGACATACAATAATAAAATAAATGTCAAAGTAGCTCTTACTTACAAACTCCTTACAAATATAGCAAATTACAACCACAAAGATGAAAGTAAGGCTTTTTACATGTTATTGGTGTTTTATCAGATAAAGTGCATGATCTAGCACAGAACAACACAGCTCTGCAGTTTAGGACAAGAAATGAGGATCAGTTGATGCAAATGGTCTTCACCTAAAATGTTGATAAATCACTTATTAAAACATTTACCATATAGACCCAATCCTGCTATTCTAAATCAACCAGAACTTTATTTTTGTTTAATAATTTAAGAATTAAGTATACATAATCTTAAATTTCATGAGAAATTTGACCTGAAACAAGGATTATAGGATTGGGCTTTATTTTTTTTTTTTTTAATGTTAATTTAAAAAGAAAATACATCTATGTCTAATTGCTCTAGAGGGAACCATTTGTTTGGACCCTGAAAAAAATAGGACTGAAGCTTAGTTTTAAAACGTGAATCTTGCAATTTTATGACATAAGGAACTCAAAGAATTCAAAAAAATTTCCAATGGAAAGTACACAGATCGATTTGACACTTTTTTAGGGAAGGTTTTCTGTCGTATAAATTGCAAAGTACACTAACATCATAGACACAACATGTAATTCTGAATTACTATGAAATACTTTCATAATATTTAACAAGTAGTTTCTCATCATTTCTAGCCAAGCTGGAGGTATCTTTGAAAAGAGTTTGTTAGAATGAGCTATAAGGCATCTCACCACCACCCACTACTACTTTCTCAGCTACTATTGTTTTTTTATACGTGATTGCATTGTGTGAACCAGAAATCTGCAAGATGCCTAAAGTCACCACAGTGTCTTCCAGAGCACAATGGTATACCTACTGCAACAAGTAATTAATCTTGGGCTCAAGATTTCCTGATGGGAGCCTATTGACCCCAGCACAATAGATGAAAGTATTTTATCCTGTGTGTTCCCCTACTGACCCCTTGTCAGCTTTTTTCATGCACTGTCTGCTCTCATACCAAACCGAAGAATTCATCCTTTACTCTGATATCGGGGGCCTGCTTGACCCTCCCTTGCTCTGTGGAAGCAGATCTCTTGATTTGGCTTAAGAAGTTTATTAGGTAAGAAAAATCTGGCAAAGTTTTACCATACACTGCAACAAACATGAATGAGCTCAGAAGTTAAGCATCAGGGACGCTGGGCTTTGTTCACACCCCTGATCCAACACAGTTTTTGATGGGGAGCCGTGGCACGCAGTAAGGCTGCATCCCATCTCTGCATCCCCTGGGAGGAAGGCTGGGGAACCATCTGGCACACAAGGGACCGACTGTGCGGAGGAGCCTCAGTACAGGTGCTCCAAATCACCATTATGGTCCTTCTGGGAGCTGCAGCAAGCTCAGAATATAAGCCTTCGAGCTGTATTAACGCTAATATCCGAGTCACCTCTAAACTGGCCCAGAGGGTGTTCCTGTAGGCATTTAACACATGGACAATTTTGGCCATAAGTCCACTCTTGGGGCTAATGTACATAACAAGGTTAAAATTGCTAGAACTGGTGGAGATATCTGACGTGAACCCAATTTGTAGAGAATGGCTTCTCAGAGTGTTCTTGAATTCAGGTCTCTTTGGGGTGTCTCAGACTGTAGAGCCAGGAATCGAGGTACTAGAACTCATTGCTGGTTCCTAAGCACTCAGAATATTTTGTCTCCCAGAGACTTACAGTTAAAGAAGGTGGACAGTAGCTTACAGACCCCACCCAAGGAACATGTTACTACTGCCGTTTTCAGCCCTCGGGACAACAGTGCAAAAGCTAAAGTTGGGTCTAAGTTTAAAGATTTGTTTCAGCCTCTCTCCTGTAGCAGCAATTACCCTCAGCTGGGAAAGCTGTGCTGTAAATCTTCAGGGTCCCCTGACACTCTCAGTGACAGCAGACCTCCAACTGTTACCCACAAGACACTTCAAAGGCCATCTTGGATAAATATGTGAAAACTGTCCTAAACTCTTACAGTAATTGTAGATCCAGAGTGAATATCCCCTCCCCCATTCCCACCCATCAGGCTCCCATCTACTGTAATTTCTTCATCTCCTGCTCCTCTGTATCTGTCACTGGGAATCCTTTCCAATGCAACATATCCACTCCCCCACACAGGCTTGAAAGAGGGTGAAAAAAGAAAACACTGACAAATGTTTCCCCCGCAGACAATCATATTGTCATTAGAGCCTTTAAACTACTCCAGTGTCTTCCATACTCAATTAATAAATGACCTTGGGCCCAGATCCACTTTGCTAAATTGAAATAACATTCCTGTTATCAATGACAATCCTCTCGTTTAGCCCAGCTGCATATCTGGATTGCCTGAACTCAGAGGAAGTTTGCTACTGATCTGAGCAAAATGAGAACTTAAAATCTGGATCTTCTTACTTATGAAAGATTTTACTCTCTTAAACAGTCCACTACTACCTACCAAATAAGAGTATTATAAGCAGAAGGCTGAAAATACTGAAAATACAGTTCTCTATAACAATGCAGTTTGGGTAGTCCGACTGAACAAAATAAAGTGCTGCAATCCTGGTTTGAAAGTGACTTACTTTAACATCCCACTGTGAACGGGCAGTGACTAACAGGTGACCTGCAGGACAAGGGGAGCACAGGAGATGCTGTGACTCCAAGAGACTGCCCAGGTGTGCTGAGAAACCTAATTACGTTCTGGATGTCCTTTCTCAGTTTGCAACATGGTGAGCAAGTGGGGAACTATTGATTACATTCTGTTGTCATGTCTGGAAAAAATATGGGTGAGAGCAGACACATGGTTGAGTCCAAGCAGATCTAGGAAACAGAGACAGTCACACATGGCTGGGGAGGAAGTTGAAGTATGTGAATATGGAAAAAAATTAGGTAGATACACATAGAAATGCATAAACAAGTTAAAACCTTCCTCTGGTGTTTTCTGACAAATTTGAAGTTCATGGAGAAGGGGTGCTGAGCACAGAGAAGCTGGGGGAAGTGTGGGCAGGAGTCTTGAGGAGAGAGGGCAGTGGTGGGGGAGGGGGGAGTATTTAATTGGCTTCAGGTCCCAAAACAGCTTTTGTAAGGTCCTGCATGTTTGTGTATATAGATACATGCACGTGTGTTCAGAAAAGATGTATAAACCATAAAGTTTTATATTTCACGTGTATCTTTTCCAGACTTTGAAGTCAGTGCTATGAAGCACCTGTGTCCTCCTTCCATAAATTTACCCAGTAATCTCTTTTAAATGGCATTTGGTCCTTATTTGCTCTTTTTCTCCTTGGCTGAAAGGCTACCAACTTCCCTGCCCCACCAGTCAGCTTGTGTCTGGAGCTTACATTGGTCATGAGGACTTGCTTTTTTTTCTTTGAGCAACTTGTGTATTTACGCAATGTTCATGGGCCTTATTCACCCCAAGGAGTGGCAACAAATGCCATCAAACATTTGCATTATCATCAAGTAAGGTCTGGCCTCTGCAGGCAGCTGTCTTTACATATTGTGTTTCTGTAAAGCTCACGCAATACTAATTGTTTGGCAGATAGTTGAAGTCCCTGACTGAGACCATGAGTTTCACAGGTGGAATTCCCTGAAGATGAGGTTGTTCACAGGGATGGCAGGGGCCAGTGGGTGGGTGGTCTTACATGACCACTGGCATGATACATTCAACCTGCCAGCAACACAAAGGAAATGTAGGCATTCTCATAAGAGACAAATGCAAAGCATACAATGATTTTATAGACACAGTTATTCTGTGGCATCTTTGGGTCACCTAAGAGGAATTTCATCCCTAGCACTCGTACATTAGAAGTGCCTAACACAAAGACGCTTTTCCTTTGCAATACGAAATGATATAACCTTACTCACAAATGTAAAGCAAAGGGTATTACTTAATATTTATAACATTATCTAGTGAACGCATACTATATTTTCCTTCCAAATTTTTGTGCTCTATTTTGCCTTTTTTTTAAACAATGTCAAGTGAACAGTGACATGATAAATATTCAGTGAGGGTAGATAACAACCTTGTTATCTCTGAGGTACCTGATTCTGTCTGAATCATCTAATTCTTTCATGCTTTTTTTTGCTTTTTTTTTTTTTATTTTCCTGGGCACTTTGTTCCTAATATGAATTTGACTGAATTAAGTACTTGTCAAGATTTTGCACCTCTGTATGAAAGAGTAATAGCCTGTATTTATTTACTGGTTTTCTGCTGCAATTACATACGAGAGCTCTTCTGCTACAGACCGAAGATGATCTTTGTTTTCTAACAGCATCACAGTAGTCTCTTAACAAATCTTGCCTGGAGTCACTGTTCCTAAATAACAACAATTTCTTTCCGTTGAATTGTATTTTAAGCCAAGAAATAGATGATGTTCACGTTATATAGACATTTGCAGCTGATCATCTCTCAAGGAATTAAACTTTTCTATTCCTTCCTAAAATATGTTGCTCATCTATAAAATATTTCAGAAAAATGCTTCAGGCATAAATTAGTTTGTACTGTGGCAAGACCTGTTTTTACATAAGCTTGAGCAGCAAAAGAATGTTAAAATCATTCAGCTGGATAATAAATAACATAAGACCAGTTAGAAGACTATTGTTTGCAATGTTCTGCTTACAAAAGACATATATAACTCAGACTTAGAGTGGTCATCCCAACAAATGTAATGACCCAAACTCTTCCACATGTACTTTAAAGAATGCTTTGGTTTACATGTCCACGCAAGGGGATATTAAGAGTAATAACTTTCACTTACAGCCTTATGCAGGCTGGTCTGGCTGAAGAGAACGCAAAGAAAGTTCTAGTGTAGCTGATGTTACATCAGTTACATCAGTTACATCAAGCACAGGAAGGAACGTAGGAGAGAGGCTAAGCCTCAGCCTCTCTTTCTCCTTCTCTCGGGTATGTCAGTCAAAAAAGGAAGACTAAGGAAAGTGTGGGCCCTCTCCAGAAGGAAACAGGAGACCTGATTACTTGGGAAATGGAGAAGGATGAGGTATACAATGAATTTTTTTGCCTCAGTTTTCACCAGCAAATGCTCCGGCCACACCGACCAAGTGGCAGAAGGCAAAGGCAGGGACTGGGAGAATAAGGAATTGCCCACTGTAGGAGAAGACTGTGTTCGAGACCATCTGAGGAACTTGAAGGTGCAAAAATCCATAAGACCTGATGAAATCCATCCGCAGATCCTGAGGGAACTGGCAGATGAAGTCGCTAAGCCACTATCCATCATATTTGAGAAGTTGTGGCAGTCTGGTGAAGTTCCCACTGACTGGAAAAGGGAAAACATAACCTCCATTTTTAAAAAGGGAAAAAAGGAAGACCCAGGGAACTACAGGCCAGTCAGTCTCACCACTGTGCCTGGCAAGATCATGGAACCTATCTTAAGGCACATGGGAAATAAGGAGGTGATGGGTGACAGCCAACATAGCTCACTGAGGGCAAATCATGCCTGACAAATTTGATAGCCTTCTATAACAGGGTTACAGCGTTGGTGGATAAGGGAAGAGCAACTGACACCACCTACCTGGACTTGTGCAAAGCATTTGACGCTGTCCCACACGACATCCTTGTCTCTAAATTGGAGAGACATGGATTTGATGGATGGACCACTCCGTGGATAAAGAACTGGCTGGACGGTCACACTCAAAGAGTTGTGGTTAATGGCTCCATGGCCAAGTGGCGAACAGTGATGAGCGATGTTCCTTAGGGGTCAGTATTGAGACCAGCGCTGTTTAACATCTTTGTTGGAGACATGGACAGTGGGATTGAATGCACCCTCAGCAAGTTTGCTGACAATACCAACCTGTGTGGAGCAGTCAACACACTGGAGGGAAAGGATGCCATCCAGAGGGACCTGGACAGGCTTGAGAGGTGGGCCAGTGCGAACGCCATGAAGATCAACAAGGCCAAGTGCAAGGTCCTGCACGTGGGTCAGGGCAATTCCATACACGAATACAGGCTGGGTGGAGAATGGATGGAGAGCAGCCCTGAGGAGAAGGACCTGGAGGTGACAAGAAGCTCAATGTGAGCCAGCAATGTGCGATCGCTTCCCAGAAGGCCAACTGTATCTTGGGCTGCATCAAAAGAAGTGCAGCCAGCAGGTCAGGGGAGGTGATTCTGCCCCTCTACTCCACTCTTGTGAAATCTCACCTGGAGTTCTGTGTCCAGCTCTGAAGCCCCCAACATAGGAAAGACATGGACCTGTTGGAGTGGGTCCAGAGGAGGGGCAAAAAGATGATCCGAGGGCTGGAGCACCTCTCCTATGAAGACAGGGTGAGGCAGTTGGGGTTGTTGAGCCTGGAGAAGAGAAGGCTCCGGAGAGACCTTATAGCAGTTTTCCAGTATCTAAAGGGGGCCTACAGGAAAGATGAGGAAGAACTCTTTTATCAGGGATTGTAGCTATAGGACAAGGGGTACCAGTTTTAAACTGGAAGAAGGTAGATTTAGATCAGATATTAGGAAGAAATTCTTTACTGTGAGGGTGGTGAGACACTGGAACAGGTTGTCCAGAGAAGGTGTAGATGCCCCATCCCTGGAGGTGTTCAAGGCCACGTTGGATGGGGCTTTGAACAACCTGGTCTAGTGGAAGGCGTCCCTGCCTATGGCAGGGGGATTGGAACTAGCTGATCTTTAAGGTCCTTTCCAACCTAAACCATTCTATGATTCTATGATTCTATACATGGACATGCCCAGGGCAAGCTCCCGCAGAGCCATTCTGCTGCCAGCTGAAGGCCAGCAGTAGATATCAGGTTCCTTGTGCTAGAGGTAGGCAGTGAAGGATCATAACTCCTACCTTCTCTGTGCTCACTTGGAAGTCACTTTTGATTCCTATGTCAAAAAGAGCAGTCTCAGTATCCTTCCTGCATAGAGTACTCCTTCTAAGCCACAGGAATGGAATGGAATGGAATGGAATGGAATGGAATGGAATGGAATGAGAAAATAATAGAATAGAATAGAATAGAATAGAATAGAACAGAACAGAACATAGAATATTTCAGTTGCAAGGGACCTACAATGATCACCTAGTTCACCTAGTCCAGCCTGACCAATTCAGGGGTGACCCCAAGTTAAAGCATGTTATTAAGGGCATTGTTCAAATGCCTTTTAAACACTCACAGGCTTGAGGCATCGACCACCTCTCTAGGAAGCCTGTTCCGGTGTTTGACCACCCTTTCGAGAAAGAAATGCTTCCTGATGTCCAGTCTGAACCTCTCCTGGTGCAGCTTTGAACCATTCTCATGCATCCTGGATACCAGCGAGGAAAGATCAGCACCTCCCTCTCCATTTGCCTCCTCAGGAATCTGGAGAGAGCAATGAAGTTACCCCTCAGCCTCCTTTTCTTCAAAATAGAGAAACCCAGAATCCTTAGCTGCTCCTTGTAGGAAAAATTAGGTAAAAATATATCTAATATCTGATAATTGAGGCTGACAGTCTGCAGGTAAGAAATCTGTTCTTACTCTGGAGGTACAAGTTCCTGGTCCTCAGCAATATTAGAAAGAATTTTAAGAAGAATGTTAGGATCACAATAGCTTCTCATATGGGAAACAGTCAACAAAGATTTTAACTTTCGGAGCTAACAAAAGATAAGCTCATCATTAATAATTTTGGGACAGACACGTAGAGAAAAATGGAAGAAAACATGAGTGCTTTATTAAATTTCTTTCTTTATTTCTAGTATTCTTAAACAGTTCAGTAGTAGCTGAAAGGTGATCTACCTGAATCAGAATATGTATTATATCTTTTTTCTTATATATTGAACGTAGCTTTTCCTTACTTTTTAGCTCAAATAAAACTTAATCTGATTCCGACCAAAGTAAACGGATGCTATGGATATTCAAAATACTTTAGTACTGCAGTTGATGTGATTTGATGGACTTGAGATCAGACAATATAGGACATTTTTACAGATCTTTATCATTGTCTGGCATCAAAATGACTTTGTCTGTCCAGAGGTACAGCATTGTAGGAGGAGCTTTATGGACTGATCTTACAAAAATTCTTCCAATATAAAAGCAGGACCAGATTCACACATTTTAGAAGGAAACTTTTTTCCTTAAAATCCCTCAGAAAAAAATACAACTTATCTAATGCAAATATAAAGAGATGGAGTTTTATAATGTTCATCACCTCCTCTTCTTAACAATGATATTTTTCCTGAGAAAAATGTAGTTAATTGGTTTCTCAGTTTGTATAAAAGTAAAAGACGAGCAGTGACCATTTCATGGTTTATAGATTTAGTGACTCCAAGTGACTGTCTGAAATTTATGTATATTTTTTCAAGACTTGAAGCATCTTGATTTTGAGGCTTTAAATTTTTCTTTGACTAAAAGTCAAATTAATGCACCATTAGGCTCCTGGAAGTTGCTGATTTAAGTGATCACAACAGATTAGAGAGTTCTCATGACTGTGACTCCTCTGTTCGTTGCTGGCAGGAAAGTGGGCAGGAATCACTTTCTAGCCTTGACCAAATGATGATGAAAGTGTTGGTTAATGAGTACTCAATACCAAGCATGTACTGCTCTCCTGGTCAGTTCTCCAAAGCAGAAGGCAGAGTTTGGTGGATTCCTGAATGTGTGCGGTCTGTGTTGCTGCTGATCTCTGCAAATACTCCACTCAAAGCTAGGTAAAAAAAATGGTAGGAATTGCTGATATTGGAACTTATTTATTCTTGTACCATAATAACTGTCCAATTACTATTTTTTTCCAGTTATGAAACAGTTGATTGTGAAAGTTTGCCACAGAGGTCACAGAGGTCACATTAGTTTGACTATACAATCTTCAGTGTTGCTAATTCAAGTAATGACAGTAGAGAAAGAGTGGCCATGCCTGCAACTGGTTAGTGTTTCTCATTCCCTGCTGCATTGGTGGAACCTGATCAGCTGTAATCAACTGCCTCTAGTATCTCCTTCTCTCTCTCTCTCTCTCTGGGGTACCTTTTCCACCTGTAATATTTTTTCTCAACTCTGGACCATGGTAGCCATCTGTGAAGAGAGTATCCAAGCTATGTATTTTATAGTGCCTATAATTGCTCTACATATATTAATTGGCATCTTCATACTTTAGTTCAGTAACAGTTCACCTCACCATAGGAAGAGATCTAGGAGAGGAGGGAGGCAGGGTGGAGAACTGAGACGCTAGGGGGCAGGGAAAAGGGCTAGTTGCATCTAAGCTAAGCTTGGGTACCGAAATATAGGGGAGGATATTGCAAAGTTAGCCATGTGGGCAACATGTCACATGAGGTTTTTTAATTTGGATGTCACGTCACACCTAAAAGATGTTGATAAATTTTCTCAGTGGTGCACTACACCATATGGACTTACTGGTTCCAAACTTCAAGGACCTCTTCTTTCTTTCCATTCCATGGTGTATACTTCATTAGAGAGAGAGAGAATACCTTGGAGAGAAGGAAGATAACACGTTAATGTTATCCCTATACATATATACGGGATACGATGGGATATATATCCCATCAATAGTGATAATCAAGTTTAGCAAGCAGGTCTTCATCAAACTACACTAAATTTTACCTGTTATGGAATAATTGAAATTACCTTGGCTTATGTCTTTCAGTCCTCTCCCAGAGGAAAAGAAGATATTTGCGGCATTTATTAAAATTCTATTTTGTCTTTTTGACTTTGGATAGACAGAGCTACATGGAATATTCCAGGTGGTATTTTACTACCACTTTTTAAACTGACTTAATTCCAATTCTGTACTGAAAAAAAAAAACTTTACTGGGATGACTCATAAGTATCACTTGTTTTCAACTCACAGTACAATCCTTATCAGCCTTTAAGGTCAGATTCATCACAGCTGAAATTAGGTTTGCAGACATGTAAATTAGGAGCACAGTCATAATATTATCCTTAAATAAACAATGCTAGGACTGATTCAGATGAGAGGTGCATGATTGTTCCTTATCTCTGAGCTTCAACTGGATGTCTGAAATTCAACAAACTGAATCTGAATTTACAATTCATCCATTTTTAAGTCAACAATTCAAACTAGCGCAGCTCCTGCATTTTGTGCCAAATTTGTTACAAAAAATATTCCATGAGATCATTAATATCATTGCCAAGAATAACCATAGGAAAACTTTGTTAATAATTCTTTCAGTATGAACTATGGTTATAAAGCCTTGAGAAATTGCCTTGATTTTATTACTGTGCTTCTGTTTAATACCAATCTTTTTGCATGTAACTAATGCTATAGGGCTGCAGTTGTATGACATTGTATTATGGGCTTCACTGAAATTGTTTATTTAAAAGTTCTGTTTTCTCATCAAAATATATAAGGTTGCATTACACCTACCGTGAAAGTGTGGGTTTTTTTCAGGATCAGGCTACACTTTAGATATGCAAATGTATCCATGACCCATATCTTCTACTCATTTTAATTATATCATTACAATAATGCAAGGTGTGAAGAAAAGGCCTCTATATGGCTTTAGAAAACTCAGCAAATATCTACCTGTCTTTAAAATATACAATCAGCCTGATGGTTCTTGTTAGTATTATTAACAATAATATTAAGTAGTAATGATAACAGCAGTCATCATAACTCGCAAGTAATAAAGATATACACATGATATTTTTATCAAGAGGAGTGTGAGGACAATTCAGTTGATGTTTGCAAAGACTCTTGCATCAGTCCAGGCTATAAAATAGGAGTATTATTGTTTGACAGCCAATGTATTCTGTAATCATTGATGATTTTTAAGATATAAAAGAAGAGAACACTAATCTTCTTAAACTAGCATTAATATTGCTAAAAAAGAGTAGCATTTTAAATTAATAAATCTGTCTTTCATTAACACTGTATTAATTTAGGAAAAAAAATAATCCTGGGGTTCTTTTATTTAAGAATGCCAGCTGCATAATTTAATGAAAAGAAGTAGAATGAGAATTGAACTGTTTGCTCACCACTACTATTAAGAAACAGAAATACCTTTTCACATTTCTCCAGCATATTTCCCCCTTTGAAGATTTTCTCTCACAGAACTCAGAGTACAGTTAACCTCTCACAGTCTATAAATGCGCACTTGAATAAATCAAAATTAAGCCTAATTCATTTTTAACCCAACACTCAGCAACAGTAATGATTGAGTATTTGTGACAAAACTGCAGAAGAGAGCTCGTACTTTAAGGGTCCAAACATTGCCTGTGTTGAAGAAAATGGAAAGCTGAGGTGACCTGATCTGCCTCTGCCCATTAGGGACTTTTTGATAGTCATTGTCTTCAAGAAAAATAATTGCTTCCCAAGAATGCTCAGCTAAATCATTTTATTAGTGTGAACTGGATTAAGGTTATAGGAAGGTCCCTCTTGCTTCTTACCCAATAATATCTGACCATGCATATCAAAGAGTGGAGGAGGCAAATTATTCATTATTTCACCAGCATAATGAAAGCATAAGGGAGGTTTAAAAGGACGCTATCTGCAGCAGGAAACTGTCAAAGAACGTGGGAACACAGCCCTCCTGCATTTTTGTTTCAGCTCCGTTGATCAGAAGATTGAAAGGCCTGCTCTACCTACAGGGGTCCTCTGTTCAGGCCCCACAGTGCAATTATAATCCGTCCTCACCTCCTTTAGAATGACAGCCCAAAAACAAAGCCCAGAGCTTTTGTACAGCTTAGCATTCCTAAGAAACACAAATCTTCATTTCTTTCTTTCTTTTTTTTTTTCTTTTTAACTCTTAAGAATTAATTAAAATTGCTCTTATATAATATCAGGGGATAAAACAGCTTAAAATTATCTAATACTTTTTAAGGGTGGAATTTTTTTTATAGAGTGCGCAGAAGGATCAGTTGCTAACTGCCACAAGGTAGAGCAGCTCTGCTTTTGTCTTCGTGCTGATGGCAGGAAAAAGGAGTCCAGTTGACAGTATTTTGCATGAGGCTGTTTAATTTCATTTTTTTTCTGCCATTATTACTGTTGTTTACACATTTAGTGACAGAAATTTGCAAGTAGTTAAATCCTTGATGGGTCTTGCAGTTAATCTTGTTGAATCTCTGCTTTTCAAAGGATATCTGAACAAAAGCCACGCACCTCCGCAACTAAAGTGTATACTGGACCGCTGTAAAAGCATCTAATGGTAGGAACTGTCATGGCCTGGGTATATTAAGAGATACACGATGTATATGAAAAAGTAACATTTTTAGTAGCTTCCAACAGCAGACTATTTTGGATGCAACAAAGACATTTCCAATTTTAAAACTACAGCAGCAAACTATTAAACGTGCTAAACACACTGGCTGTTTTATCTTCCTTCATCTGGCCCACCACATCATTGTGGTTATCTGAGGAATGCTGTAGATTGCATGGTTATAACAGCTCGGAAAATTCTGTGTTTAACATTAAATCTTCAGGCTGCATTGCCTTACCCAGCGCAAACCAGCACCAAGCGGGCTAAAGTTAACTGTCAGGTTACATTGCAGAATGAGCACACAGAATGCGTTTGGCAAGCAAATCTCACATCATGTGTGTGACCTTTAAATGCATATATTTGCAGAAGGTTAGACAAGATTCCAAGCTGCTTGAAAGCTTTAGTGGGTGAGATCAATACGGGATGCCACAGTGTAGTCTAGCTATGCATGTGAAAGTCTGCTTTGAAAATGCAAAACCAGGTGATAATAAAAACGATGGTAATGGCATGAATTTGTTTCGCTGTTCTCATCCTCTGATTTCTTATTCCCCATCTGGGACAACCAGCACTTTTAAGCTGATTTGGGTTTTTTTTTTGTACCTTTAAAATGTGGTACAGCTATAATGTAAGGGATGAAATCCAGCTTCCAAGAATACAAACACATTCACAGGTCAGGCTATATCACAACTGTTCTGATACTTACCAGTAAGTTCACACTCTTCTTTTATCACTTAACATTTTACAATTAACATTATTTAGTAGCCTCTTTACAAATTTTTTTTTTTTAATGAGGAAAGAAATTCTCATCATGTGTTAAACTGACCGGTTAAAGATTCTTTGCAAGCATTTAGGAAGGTAGCATTTTAGTGAAAGCATGCTTAAAAGGGGAAATATTTTAGTATCCCTTTCAAGGTTTATTTTGCTGCTGGGAAGGTGTAAGGCAATGTAAATGAGAATCAGGCCTCTCATTCACAAGGCCACTTCCTTTTGGTTTGCTATAGGTTGATTTCTTTTGTTTGAAAGGGACAAAGGCACGTTATTTTATTCTTTTTCACATATGGTTTATCTCTTTGCCCTTTAAGTGACACCAGTTGTATCGTTCCTGTAAGATACCCAGGAGCCTGAGGACAGAAGGGAACCAAGCAGTGAATAGCCAGTGGGGGAATATCAAAAGCCAAATGCCTGGTTTGTCATTCATTACCTATGCTGTTACCTTCAGAAGTACTATGGCATGGGGAATCGACTTCTGGAGCAATAGATGTATTCAGGGATTTGGTGGAACATCTGTCCCTGATATATTTCTGCATCAGAACCTGAAAAATAATCTGAAGGGATTCTCTGCACTGGCCAGTGGACTCCCACCAGTGTTGCATTTGTGGGAAAATGTTCAGAAATATGGCTTTCTTCAAACATGTAGAAATCCTGTTCCTTGGGGTGAGGCATTAGCTATCTCTTGCTATATTTTAGCAACAATATTTAGCAGGTAGAACTTTTTTTGTTTTCTTTTACCTTAAGTAATTGTGCAAGTTTGCATGTCAGAATGGATGTATTGCTTCACTGACGTTCAATTAACTGGTGCAAACCTATCGCTCGCTGGCATTCAAAAAACCTCTTTGATAACCTTTGATAACGTGCTGGACCTATGAGACTCCAAAGACTTGTCATGCCTTAATACTAAATGAAGGCTGAAATCTATCTTGAGGAACTATGTAACCCATTCAGCTCCACCTTCCAAGTGAATGTGAAGGTCTGCTTGGAAACCCAGGAGTTTTAACTGAAGGTGGGCTTCTTTGTAACTTGCATATAATTTTGCAGAGCTTCAGGTCAAAGTTGGATAAGTGAGCCAATAACATGGAACTGCAGATTTATTTCTACAGTTGCTAATGAAATAATTGTGAAAATTTCTAGCAATTTCCATTCCAGATTTCTATTCTACTACTTGACACCTATTTAGAGAGTCTAACACGCTACACAACTCTACTTACAGAGTGTTTATGAGGAAAAAAGAGCCTGTGAACATAATTTGTTCCTGTTAAGCCTACTAGAATTAATAATTCTTTTGTAATATTTCCACACTTTTTTTTTCTTTTAATAGGGAATGGAACTAAATAGTTTTTAAGAAATTCTGAAACACCTAAAGGAATTATGAGATATTTTTCAATTTGAGCAAATACACCACAGCCATAGTAAGCAGGCTTTATGGTTTTAGCCCTGCTGCCAGAAGAGTGTATAGACCTAAAAGATCTGTTTGAGTCAGTGTTTCCCTTTTTAAAAATCATTTATTTAATAACGTTTTTGTACAATAATGATCCTCAAGCCAAATACTTACATTTTTCTAGGAAATATTTTTGAAATTAACCAAATCATAAATATATGAAGTTAACTTACATTTTATTTCCCCCTTTTGTACGGCATCATCTTTCAAGTAGAAATGGCTTTTCAGATACAAAATCTCTCACAGTTTTAACTTTAAAACAGAATGGTAATGTCACCCTTTCCCTGTAAACTGAGGGAATCACAAGAACAAAGCAGTACCATTGACCCCACAGTTGAAGGCTGAAAGCCAGAAGGGACAGCCATCCCTAATGCTCTAGAAGTATCTGTCTGTGATTCCTAATGCAAGGAAATTGCCTTGCACTGCATTTCAATAGAAATACATCATTCAGAGTTGGTGGACTATTAGTAAGAAAGTAGGCATTTGGAGACTAAACTGAGATCTTCCTGAATGCCCTTTGTTCCCCAGCTGTTTCATCTGTGAACTCCCTCTCTCCTTTTTTTTTTTCTTTTTTTTTTTTTAATTTATTGAGTTCATAATAGAAAGTTCCTTGGGTTCATGGTAGATTTCAAGAGCTGGATAAAACAAAAACTTATTTGCTCCCTTACACCTCTGTGCTACCAAAAGACCAGACTCTGTGTGTGTGTGTGTGTGTCTGCACGCACCCATGTTCTCAAAGGGAAGACTCAGTTTCCAATAATATTTAGATTGCTTAGGTTAATTCCAGCTCAGCCTAATCAGCCAACTTTTCCAGCTACTGTGGCTATGCCACCGCCCCCCAGAAGTCCATAACTCTAGTTGCTTCCAGGCATCCAGAATTTCTTCTGTCTTCCAAGTCTGAGCTGTTCTTTGTATAATAGCAAAGATATATTCTTACTCTAACCTCTTCCATTGTCCCTAAAGATAGGAAAACTCAAGACACAGATCAGATACTCTGCATCTTTGCTTTTTCTAGCAGGATCTGAGCAAGACATGGATAGATTTTCTCCTATAGGAGCTCTGATGTTGGAATTAACAAGAGGATCCTCTTTAATTTTTTTCCAAACATGCCTTGCATCTGAGAAGTCTTATAGAGGATTCAGAGACTCATGAAACTACCATCAGCCTGTGCAAATCGTTATAACTCCAGCCACAGCTAGCTATGGATAATGCCCATTTTATGCAAGCATTTCCAAGACATTAATTCCTCCAATTAATGCAAATGTTAATCCATTTCTTTCCATCCATACATGCTGGGGTGGGAGGACCACATCTGTATTCTGAGCATTGGTTTTCACAACCTACTGGAAAGTAGCAGACAGTCCAAATTTTTTCCTGTGCTTCAAGGATTTTCCTGAATGCAGAGATTTACTTAGACTGAATGCTTTCAATACCTATTTGTTATCTTTGTCTCTTTTAATCTAGGATAACTATGATTTGAAATTATTTCTTTACCCATTTAAACATGACTGAAAATTAATTTTTATTTGTCCACTAGTTAAAAGTTATTCATGTGGACACGTTCTCATCACAAATCACTTTCAAGTGCGAATACCTTAATGAAAGAAGTAAGTCAGAGAGTAATTAAGTGATGAATGTGTCTAAAAATTCACAAAGTAAACAAATAAAAAAATATTTCCTAGATTTTAAGTTTATTTTATTTCAGAACTTTTTGGGGGGCTTGCATCTTACAGTTAGTTTTACTTCCAGAACAGAGACAAAAAATGCAAAAAATACGAGAAATATGGACTATTCAAAAGTCGATTTTGGCAAGACAAGATAAGAAGGGACTATCGTCAGAGTTACAGTTGATTCTTGTGAGCATAGAGCTAGGAGCTCAGCCTAGAGCTAGGACATCTTGAGTTGGAATTCAGCTTTTTAGGCAAAAGCAGTGTCAAGTTGTCAAATGTGCCAGATACGTTTCTTGAGGGTCACTCTGAAGATCAAAGTTTTCCATCAAACTTGGAAACATTGACTAGCCATGGCCAGAAGATGCATTTTGGATGCATGTGCCCCAGCATACCCAGGGTCTGGCATACCTGATATACCACCAGGCAGTTTAAACCATTTCTTATAATCCATATATGTACTTGGAAAGTGAAGTCACAGAGCATGATGTGCTTATGCCATGTGTCCTGGAGCCTGTCAGCTGTGATGAAGACATATTCTTCAGCTTCTGTGCTGTGAAATGAATACCTTTATGTCTCTGAAAAGATCCATGAGCTGTACAAAGACTAAAAATACCATGGTGCTGTCACTGTTACTTTGAAAAACCTGAGCTATTAGATTGAAAGGGAGAAACATCTTCTCTCCAGAATTTACCTTCCTTCTTCAGATCTTCTGGGGAAGTTAAAGAGGCTTCTGAAATCCTGCTTGCATTGGTTGGGTTGAATTAGAAGTTCCTGATGGGTAATGTCAGTAAAAAAAGTAAGGATCAGCTGCAGCTAATGTTCAAAGGGGGAAACTGCTTATGCTGATGAGAAGTGTAAGCATGCCGTTATACGGCATGTAATGCCGTAATATACTATATAGAGATTATGCTGAAAACTGTGATTCTAAGGTGTACCAGTCAATGAAGTTGCAAAATATTACTGCTTAGTGAGAACACCCTAAGCATTTCTGTTTAATTGCTACAATCATGGAGTCAACACCAAGCCATTGCAGTCATGCAGCTGCTTTTAGTACCTTTTTCTGAAACATTTTCACGAAGGTAGTTTGCTGCTTAGAGAATCAGGTACTACATCATGGCTTTTGCTTCCAATACATATTTTCCGATCAGACATGCTAGTACATGCAGGAACATCAACAGTTTTTATTAAGCTTTAGCAAGGCTCTTCCCCTCTGGCAAGAGTTTCCCCTTTCTGTTGATGATTTTATGGACAGAGGAAATGACACATTTACTGTCTGTAGCCTGTCAGAGGAAGAACAGCTGTAGCAACAGCATGGTGAAATTTCAGAAACAGAGCAAAATGAAACTTCACATCAAAAATTGAAATTTGGTAGTAGTTTTTAAAGTGGAGCTCACTCAGCATGTTGGGAAGCAAAACAGCTGATTCACTGTTTCTTAGACTTTTTGAAGTTATGTTGATACTTTCCATGTAAAAGTAACTTAAAAGGATGCCTCAAAGATATCTGTTTGAAATCATGCCCTGCTTTACTTTTGCCCACACCAACTGAAGCAAACACAAATGAAGACATCTGCTTTGTAATATCAGATTTTTATTGCAGGGCCAGCAGTAGAAGCCAGGTTTCATGCCCATACTAACAGAAAATAAACCTGGAGAAGAGTTACAGCAGCACAAACCACCAGATCTCCTGACTCCTTTGTGGACGTGAAGAAGGACAGGGAAGATTTGTGGCCAGGGCCATGGAGAAGCACCATAGGGTGTCTTGTTTAGGTCCATGGGGTAAAATCCACTACTGTAATGTGTATGAAAGACAGCACAAAGGTTACTGCACCCTCCCACTGCCACAGATGCATCATCTGTGCATACAGTAAGGAATCAAATCCACTGTTTGAAAAATGCTTTTTGTGTTTCTTTTTAAATAGGTAAACCTTATGAAAATATTTTCTTTAATATCAGCTTCTCTGAAAACATTCTACTTTAAAATGATAAAGAAACTACTTCTAGTGCATGAGTTCTTCTCCCCACAAGCACTCTTTGGACTATCAGAGGAACTCTGTAAACTCTAGGGTAATATCCATAACAACACATGGCTTGTAATATCGTGCAGCTTAATCAACCATAAAATGATTCCAATTTGAATATGTTCTATTTTAATTGGCAATTGTGTTGCTATCTGTGCATACAAATAGAAGTCAGAATAGTCATGTTAACTTCTGTCATGCTGTTCTACAGACTAATTCGAGCTATCTTAACAAAGGATTTTGATTATTCCAAAGTTAAAGGAATTGTTTAGGTGTGAATATAAGAATATGGGTTTCTGGTTTTGATAATAGAAGCAGTAAAGGAAAAGGAATAAAATTAGGTAAAAGTGGAAAAACAAGAAAACACAATAAACTTTGTTTGTTTTCCTCTTCAGGTAAATTGACAAATGCAACTGAAGGTATTATCTGACCTTATATCTGATTCTGCTTTGAGAAGGAAGCTGGACTGGATGACCTCCTCTGGTCCCTTCCAATCTGAATTACTCTTTAAAAATGCCAAAAGCAAAAAATGGCTGAAAAAATTCCAGTTCTTCAGTTTGATTTTACTTTCTATTTGTTAAGTCTGACACAGTAAGGAATTCCTCATTTTCATTATTGTCAACATAACTGCGCTGTATGACACATTTTTTTCATGTTATACTTGGAACATTTAAAGAAAATAAAATGCACTTTAAAATTCTTGATCTCTCATATCCCTGTTCAAGATGTTTCTTACACTGGAGGAGAGGGTGAACTTCAGGGAAGACGTATGGAAACTCTCTGTCTGTCCTTTACAGACCTTGCTTTTCTCTTCATCAAAGAAAAATTTCCTTTGTTGCAGTGATTCAGGATGACCCAAACCACCAAACTACAAAGGAAAACACATGGCATTTGATACATCTGATTAAAAGTGTAAGACTTCCCTTGCACAATTAACCTCATTTTCCTACCCAACATTTTGGAGTGAATGCAAGAAAAATGTAAATGTAGATGGTGTGAAAATCATTCTGACTACTTACCAGGTGCTCTTTACTTTTCGCTACTTTGTCACCAGCTGTTACAATGTCTTGATGGCTATGATACACAAACAGAGATCAGAAAAAAGAGAGGAGAAAAAGGAGTTATTACTCCCCCCTCTCCCCCATTATTATAGTTTCATGAGTGATAACAGCAGTAATTGGAATCAAGTCAGCCATCTCCTGACTTGACACTGTTTGCTGTAAAGAATAAAGATATACTTTGTTGCATTCTAATTAGGGTAAGAAATCTTGGGCTATCTTTGTGAAAAATGCTTTTATAGAGCACGGAAGTCAGGTGCTTCTTGCACTCATCTTTGCCTTCAAGCAGAAGCCTGGGAAGGTGGGAAGAGCTGTGCACCAGACTGCATAGGGGGAACAAGGTGAGACGGCCAACATTGCAATTTTGGCTCTAAACCTTCAAGGGTACAAAAGCTGGCTGAAATTTAAATGCAGGTAGCAGCATGCGGAGTAGCAAAACAGAGGATCATTGCATTCAGGCAACACCATCAAATAAGAATATTTACAGAAAAATCATCTGGATTTACAAGGTAACTGTTATCTTTCTTTTACATATTTAATCCAGGGTACGGAATCAAGAACTGAGATGCCACTGATCCTTCAGCTTCCTCTGAGTATTTCAGAACTCCATAGACCCGCTCCTTTTCTGCAGTGCAAAGTGAGGCCCTTGCTGTGTAAATCAAAGTAGCTCCGCTCAGTTTTTGGAACTTCACTGGTAAAACTTTACTCACACTATCTATCCTTATCATATCTTCAAATTAGCTTCCATGTTATCTGATTTTATCCCTCTTTAATTATGTGGAGGATCACTTTCAGAGTAAAATCTCACAGTTCTTTCATGGAAAAAGGTATTGCATAAAAAGGTTTGTAAAGCTGGCAGATTATCCAACAATGAACAAATAGATGGCTTCAGCGGTGTAGGGATGCAATATCCTCAAAGAACACCCTTGCATGCTCACACATTCCCACACAGATCTCTTGCCTGCAGCTTCACAGATTCACGCTACCATCACAAAAAGTACTACTGTGTATGTCACACACTAGCACTGGTGTGTATGTAGTACCTTGTCCAAAGGCTAAAAATCTCTTTCTGTTGATGCAGCACCTGATGAAATCTGTTTCCAAATTGGCTGTTGTATGACAGGGAAGCTCTGAGTGCTGAACACAGTCACCATGCGAAACACTCAGGTGGTCCCTCTGTTGTTATGCAGACCCAGGTGACTGTAAGGTTGTTCCTATTAATAAGGTAAAGAGAAAGAGGCTGGATATGATAAACAGGACAAAACAGGATTTTACACTGGAGACAAGAGGTGTATACAGCACATTTTCAGTTCCACATAGCCACACACACATGCAAGGAAGCAGAAGAGGCAATGACTGCCCTTGCATAGTCATGTGAACTATTATGTTTTTGGTTGGTCAGTAGTTTGCATGGAGAGCAGTCACCACCCGGCTCCTGTGCTTTATCCCTTAGAAGTGAGCACTCAGTGAGTAGAAAGAAAGAACAGATAATGCAAGAGGAAAAAGGAACGATCATAGGGAGTATGGTAGAAGCTGCACACCAGAATCTCCATGTCACAGTATACCCTGAGTAGTTCCAGAAATCATAATTATGTGTGCTTAAAAGCCACAGTTCAGTTCCTTCAGCTTTAGGTCATCACATCCAGTCAGCTACCAACAACAGCAGCAACCATACCATAAATATATGGCTCAGCTTTTGAACTAGTTATGTTTTCAGTTCTTGTTCCTATTGGAAGTCTCGTGGCAAAAGACCAGGAAAGGACCTCCTGATTTCCCAAATGTATTCACAGCCACAGCTTATGTGTCCAGGTGCCAGCCTTTCCTTTATTTTTAATGCTTTCATGGTATTTCCCAGTGTACATTTTAGAGCGTAGGTATGTCTCTATGCCTTGTTATGGTTAAGTCCATCAAGCCAAGCTGTTCTAACATGAAGAATTCTCTCTTTTTATTGATTTTCTTAATAACACCTCACCACAAACACAGATAACTCATGCATTTTAGGAAGACACCTCCTTTTCGCTGTAGCCACATCTATTCTGTACCAGCTGTTCCTTAGGTGCAGTCTCTGACTTCGTCATTAACAGCTTCATGAACTGGTGTGGTACTGGAGGAAAGCGGTGCTTCTGTCCTGCCCCTGATAAAACTTTATTTTTGCCTGGACTGAGAGGTAGCCAAGGAAACTGAATGATCTCAGGGTCATTTTTTTCTGCTCATTCAGCTCTTTCATCAAGCCTTGAAGAAAGCTTTTCAGCAAAGGGTCCCTTGCCCATCAGGACAGCAGGGGTCTCTGCAGGAGATGAATACTTTGTAATATCCTAAGCTGCCTGAGCTTTTCCTGACAATTTAGGGAATTGGATGAGGTAGACCATCTTGTTTCTTTTGCCATCTATTACCATAATGATTTCACCAGCAGGTAAAGGAAATCATGGCTTCCTGCTTTCCCTGTGTGATGTGGATGTGGCAATGTCCCCATAGTATTCCTAATCTGCTGCTTCTCGCCCTAACCTGAAGTCTGTGTTTGTATCATGTGAACAAAAAGTCGTCACAGAGACCCTGTGTCCCAGCCCTTTTTTCCACCTTGGCTATATTACAACCAGTGATGGGATTCTGGGACTACAGCTTCTTCACACATGGGAAAATAGATCAGGGATTCACAGAAGAATAATAATAGGACTGAATCAAAATATGTGCCCATCTCTTGATGCAATTAAATTGTACCTTCTTGCTTCTGCACTGTCTTTTCGCTAACTCAGAATCAACCTGACTGCTGTGGACACATCTTAAGCTAAGAATCCAAAATGCCTTTTATTTCCACATCATTTTGCCTTCTAATTTGCCCTAAGAAGTTCCAGAAGGTAAATATTTCCGATGGCCCTGAAGAATTCAACACTTAAATTATCTTCCTTTCCTGTAATTTGCAATAAAAAATGCATTAATTTGAACATTTTGCAAAATACAGACATCTTAAAAGACACATTGTCTGCAAATCTGTCATGTTAATTTCCCATGTGTGATTGGTTGAACGTGCAGATACTCAATGGTAAATAAAACCCAAGGTTTGTCAAAAAGAGTTTCTGAGTAAGTTTATTAGGTTAAAAACTGTTTTGTTTTGGTGTGCCACTGTTGTTGTTTTTTCTTGGTCCCACATGGAGAGCAAACATGGCCTGGAAGAGTGTTATGTCAAGTACCTCCCATCATGCATTGTCGCTGCTCAGTGAACTGGAGTCTAAAAAAAGTAATTCCTCATTTTCATCTTGACTAGGATTCCCCTTTTCTTTGCTGTGAAGCTGCACTAATCCTTCATTCAGCGCAACCCACACCCTCTGGTTCCACTCGGAGTTCTCCCTTTCTAACATCATTGTATTCTTTATCTGGGCCTTCTTCTTCCAATAGTACTCCTTGAAAGCTCTTTCACAGACAAGAAAGGACCAGCTCCATAATGGCCAAGTTGGCCCTTTTCTTTTCTCTCTCTTTTTTTTAAGCTTCCGACTGAGCTTTGCTATTTAATCTTCTTGAGGCGTTCAAGATGTCACTTGCCTCTGATGACTATAGACAAAAGGGAAATCCATCCAACTTGAATGCAGTGTATACTTGAATACATTGGGTTGCTTTGAAGAGAGTTTCTTGAAGTCTCTGTGTTTCATTGGCTGTCCTGGTGGCCTCCGTGCAGGTCTTTATGTGAAATCACATGCCCTTTCACAGATCACGTTTCCTGCAATGTTACCTGAATTTATACAGCCCTAAATATTAGCAGGTGAGATATCCATCAAAGGAGATTGTTTCAGTTGGGTATTTTTAATAAGTTAATGAGAATTCCCTCCTCACCACAAGTATATACAAACACTCGATGCTTTGTGGATGCTTGGACTGCTGGGTTTGCACATGTTTTACAGGTGGCTATGTCATGCTCCCCCTTCTCACTGCTGCGAGCTGAAAAAAGGGAGAATACACAGAGGACAGGGTGCAGCATCCCCTTGATCCAGCCCCTCGACTCCTTGTCTGGGCACTAAAAAGTTAACATTTGCGTCTCTGTAATGCTTTACCTCAAGATTACACTTGCTGTATTTTAGAAAACCTGAAACATTAATACAAAGTATTTTAATAACTGATATGGACAGTATAGATAAAATGCTTTTATTTATACTTACAAAGGCTCAACATTATATGTATTCTTTAAAGGGCCCTGATTTTCCTGAAGTACTGAATGCCTCAAGACACATAACTCTTAAGGTACTGGTTACCTATCAATATTTATACAGACTGACAACAGACTGGTGGTATGGAAGATGTAACATGAACAGGTATTTGTCCATATAGGTTATTAGTATGTACAGATTATCTGTTATTAGTCTGTATAGATTCAATTTTGTGAGTTTATTTTTATGTTTCATACATAGATAAAATTCTAGGAAAATAACAAAATTGATGACGTTCATTGCACTGTGAATGCAAGCACCAGCAGTTTTATTAAATGGAAATATAGAATAGGAATTTCTGCATTAAAATATGAATCTACCAATTCCTCTCATTGGTCGGGAGAAGAGAACATGCAGTCTTTGTAGAGATATATACAACTTTTCATTTCCCATATCAATCATGAGAACAAGTTGAAGTTCAGATAATGGCCAGTTCAATTTACCCTAATTGTTAAGGACTTAGCCTGACTGTTTGCATTACAGACTGTGGCCACTGGGTTCTCAGTAGGGGTTTGCGGCCTACTCCATCCCGTAACAAACCCATGTTCATGCGTCGATTCAGATCCATCACCCTGAGATAAACTGTGAATATTGCCCTTTGTCCTGCACTGCATTCTTTCATGCATTGTGTAGTGACTATTTAAGGATTTAAAGGCTCATTTGCACAATTCTTTTGTCAGCAGCCCCGGTGCAGAATGGAAAAGTGATGGCTTCTCTGTCTGGGTTATGCCCTGAAGCTCTTGTGAGAGAAATCTACATACATAAGTTTTTCTTACACATGCAGAATGTCAACACTAAGAAAAAAAAAAAATGACCTGTCTGTTTCTGTAGCTTAAAAGGTTATGGGTTAATATATGATGTGATTTGTTTTCCTCTTTTGTGGTATTTAAGAAAAAATCAACACTTGAAAACAAACAGTAAAGGAATACAGAAACACTAGGTATTTAAAAATTCAGCTGATTAGGGCTGTTGGAGTTTGCAAAATATATCTCTCTTGCTGAAAGAGATTGATAACATTAATAATTCAGATGCCCTCAATTGCTCAGGAAACATCTGAGAAGATAATATTTCAAAGGTCCATCTCATTCGCCTATTATGCATGTCTGTTTTGTTAATACATGTTTATTTAAACAAAAACACCTTGAAATGACAGTGTTTTTTTAAAAGATATTTGAATACGTATATATATTTATTTATTTCTGAAAAGGTCTGGCTACCCCTCCTCTCAAAGCAAAGCTGGCTGGAATTTTGCAAAAAAAGATTAAAATTCAGTAAAATCACCTCCTTGCACTCTAGCTGAGAACTCAGAAGGCTGTGCTAACTCCATCTGAACTATTTACCTGCCTCGTTTACTGTATTAATGCTTTTCATTTGACATAGATGGATGACTTATTATGTTCATGAAATTTAAAGTCATTTCTCACAAGTAAGCATTGAGGATTTGGAATCAAAGTGATATTTTAGCAAAATCAAGCTGCTTAGCTAGTACACCGGAATTACAGAGGAATGGCATTGCCTTTTTCCATACGGCATTTTTCATTAATGTTTATGACTTAGAATGCTTAGGAATAGGCTGCAATTTTTTTTCAATGTTTTCAAAATAAATTGTTTTGTAATGTGTCTCATAGCATTTGGTATGAATAAAATGTGTGAGTCAAGTAACTCATGCAGTTGGTAAAAAAGTTGAAATATGTGAGATTTTGGCCTTCAAAATAAATCTGGCTGATATTTTTAGACCATTATTGCTTTAACGATATGATAATAAAAAAATGAATACTCTATAGACTCTATTATTTATCTATCCATTTTCCACCTACAAGTTATTACCATTGGACTCAATACTGAAATCTGTCCAGACTGGTTTTAATCGGACTTCATCTGATTTTAATCCAACTCCAGCAATATGGACATTTGTTGCTGTTTAAGCATATTCTGTTGCGGTATTTCAGTTTTAAACCAGTCGTCCATCCCCTCTCCTCTACAAATGTTATGAGTTTTTATCACCACTTTTATCACCAAAATGTCCACTTTTCCCAAAGTTATTAAACCATTTTCTTATCCAGCTATGTGTATGGGCAAAATCCCTAAAGCTACCATATTGATCAAAATTCTCCTTAAAGCTTATCTTTGCCACGGTCCAGGTACCATCTGGTAACAAATGGTGGTAAGTGATATGTTCTGAATTATAATCTTATTGATAACAATTGGTATAATCAACCTACAACTCAGGCAGATAGCCAGCAGTAACCCTTGCTAAAGCTTCTGACTATTTTGGTGACCCTGCCTTTCCCCTGTCCCCATGCCTACCTGCATGGTTTTGGTCCATGTTTCACCTTGTGCTGCAGACTCCAAGTTGTGTGGCACAAGGGCTGTTACCAGCTCTGTAGGATTCCTATGACCACGAAGCCATCAAAAAGATATGTAACTGCCTCAACAATAGCTGAGCAGCCAGTCTTAAATCCAGTTCCAGTGAAACATCTGCCCATTTATCTTAATATAGAGATACTTTTTTTCTTTTGAGCCAGTAAAGACAAGAATTTAAATGCTTCGAAAACTAAGAATGAACAATTTGTAAAAATTGTTTTTTATGGAACATATTAAAACTGCATTTCCAATATAGATTTCTCCCTTCTATATGTTAAGTTTAAGTAGGACATTGAGAAATATAAGAAGACAGAAAAACCTTAAACTGGATACTTCTGGTAGGATTGCATATCCTTAGAAGTTATGTAGATCATAGTCTCTGCATATCTGGAGATTTGTCTGTCATCCTGAGTCATTATGTCAACCTTTGGTCCTCCCCTCTAGGGAATTCCGTGAAATTTTATGCTATGATACATGTCTCGTTTAAACATTTGTATTAACTGTCTTGTTTATTACATTCCTTAGCCTGAAGATATGCAAAATTATGTGAATCCCAGTGTAATGTGTTACCTCTGACAGACTGATGTCACTGACACAAGATAGCCTTTGAACGCTGGTTCATCTCCCTGGCTGTGAGAAATGGCTGTATCACACAGGATTCTAAATATTGTCGCAATTTTAGAATAATGGGGGCTGAGCTCTGTCTTGACCCCATTACCTCAGTCATATGCAAATGGTCGTTTGTAAGTCTTTGTATCCAAAGTGTACCAACAGTAAGTACAATACATAAAAGATTCTGGTGTACAGGATTAAATTAACATTTATTCCTAATTGCAACAACAGAGTACAACAGTGTGTGAGAGGACAGGTGAAGGCCTGGACCACGTCACTGAGCACCAGGGAATTTAGCTGGTTGTATTGGATCCCATCATAGGATGAAAATATAGCACATCGTAGTCTTCCTGAGTCACAGACATAAAAAGAGATGTACCTCCGCATGTGCTCTGGCATTCTCTGACACCTTGAAACAAAGCAGTTTCAAATCCAGAAACCTGCAGGAACCGTTTGTGCAGAAACTCTCATCAGTCCAAAAATTCAGGTTTGTAGAGCCAGCTTGTTCTAGCCCACATGAAGATCCATCTCACCCATTTCTTCCCTTTGCTGAAGGACCACCGTTGTCTGAAGCAGTAAATGAAACCTGGGCCACAGACAGAAAGTGGCTGTTGAACAGTCTGCCAAAAAAGGAAGGGACAGAAATAATTTCAAGAAAGCATCAATGAACACAGAGGGAGGGCAAATACACCTCCCTGATAAATTTTTGCCCAAACTGTTCCAAAAAATCTCCAATGAATAATATTTTTAGACCTTCCCCAAGTAAGTTTGGAGTTTTACACCAGTAAAAGACTTGTATTTTACACTTCTAATACTTAGTAATATGTTTTTCTTTCACATTCAAATGCATAGGAAATATACAGCAAGAAAACTCCAATATTTGTCATGTTTTTTTCAGTACCTTTCGTAATGTTGTATGTTGGACACAAGGAGCCAAGCCACAGTGGACGAGTTTTATGTTTTGATTTGAATGTGAAGGGAACCATTGCCATTTTATTAACTTCTTGCAAAACCAACTCCCATAGTCATGAACTTCTTCCAGATTTGCAGGTGTTTCTCTGTCTTAAGGGGAACAAGAGTGTCACAGTAGGTGTAAGCCATGGAGGGAAAGGCTGTCACTAACTAGGTGGATGACTTTGGCTTTTGGGTGGCTATATTTAACAAAGTAGTGACCTTGGGTTGGATTTTATTCATCATAGTGCGGAAAGGGAAATACCTGGAGTGCAGCGGACATGTCAACCTGTGAGATGCTTGGTCACTTGGAGCTTCCTCACTGCATGTGGCTGAATCCCTGAACTACTGTGCCCAGACCAGGCACTTTCAGTCTTCTGGGGAGGGGCTTAGAAAATTTTGACTTTTTGCCTATGTAGGTTTTCAATCCAAGAGTGTCCCAAGTTTTCGATTGAGGCAGCAATCTGCAGTGCATTTGGAATTAGCCTATTTTTAGAAGAGGGTGACATTTTTTCCCAAGAGGTCTAGTCTTGGTTCAGCATCAGAGAGCTATCGTTAATATAGGAGCTGATTTAAATTAGGTTTTAGAGAGATGAGTGATGGTTCTGTGCATTAATGACATGTAATATACAGTGTATGTAAGCAGTTATATGACAATTCAAATCAATTTAAACAGATTCAGACCAAGTAAAGTCATAATAATATATTCCAGTATGATACTATTCATTAGATTAATATTAATATTAATATTAATGGTGATCACGATGAACACCCTTTATTTCATCTGAAGCTAGACTTCCGAATTCATATCTAATTTTAACCCATGGTACTTAACAGAATTTTCCTCAATCTTTTATGGCAAGCTGAATATCAACCACAGTGATGACACTTTTCTATCACCTTGGTTATTTGTCAAGGTCATAAATTTCATTCAAGTTATGCTGGAATTATCCTTAATTGTCAAGTTCTTTGAAGGCAAGAATATCCACATGAGTATCCATATTGGAATTCCTGTCTTCTGTGCATGGATAATTAGAAAGGCTTTTTTTTATGACCACAAGTTACTAAGAGGAATGATTTATTTTAATCTGTGTCCAGTCAACTAGAGATTAATCAAGTACAATGCAATTTCAAATCAAACAGTTGAATATGTGTTTTCACTCATGTGAAAACACAACTGTGTTATCTCTCTCTCATAAAAAACATGGGGTTGATACCACCAGTCATTGTATTATTGAACATCTAGATATTCAGCATAAAGATGAAAAATGTTGCTTGAGAAGTTCATAGAAGCTGTCTCATAAATTTCCTGGGACTTCTAGTTTAAGTGCCATGCTCCTCACAAGCACAACAGTAATGCTATTCTCTAAAAGGGCTAAAGAACTTCCATTGTCAATGACAGCACTATGAGATAAGTAAATCAATATCTACGATATTGTAACAATTCTCACATAGAAACATATCATAGAGTGGTTAGGGTTGGAAGGCACCTTAAAGATCATCTAGTTCTAAAACTCTTGCCATGAGCAAGGACACCCCCCACTAGCCCAGGTTCTTCAAAGCCCCATCCAGCCTGGCCTTGAACACCTCCAGGGACGGAGGACCCACAACTCCCATGGGCAGACTGATCCAGTGTCTCACCACCCTCACAGTAAAGAATTTCTTCCTAATATCTAATCTAAATCTCCCCTCTTTCAGTTTAAAACTGTTGCCCCTCGTCCTAGCACCACACTTCCTGATAAAGAGTCCCTCCCCATCTTTCCTGTAGGCCCCCTTTAGGTACTGGAAAACCGCTATAAGGTGTCCCTGGATCCTTCTCTTCTCCAGGCTGAACAACCCCAACTCTCTCAGCCTGTCTTCATAGGGGAGGTACTCCAGCCCTCTGATCCTCTCTGTGGCCCTCCTCTGGACTCAGTCCAACAGGTCCATGTCCTTCCATGTTGAATTACATAATCTGATGATCGCATTGAACAGAGTGATAGCTTGGAAATGCTGAAAGCAAAATCAATTTTTTTTTCTTATTTTGGCTATGGTTCCTTGATGTTGAATTAATGTATCATGCTTTTTTTGCCAAAGTGAAAGAACTCTCCAATCAATGTCAGATTTTGATACAGAGATATTGTTCAGTGCTTCTTAATTCTAAATATTAAATATTTGTATAAAATATGTTTAAAAGATTTCATTGTGTGGCAATTATTTCTTTAGAAGACATTTATATCATACATTATGCTTCTAAGAAAATCATCAACAGTTTTAAGTTGAAAGACTTCTCTTACATGCAATTTTAGAACTTGTGGCAATAATGTTTTCTGCATTTTACTATAATGTCAAAAATTTCCTTTAGGTAACAGATAAACACAATCAGTCCTGTAATGCATCTTGAAGGCAACAGAAGTCACTCTCTCACAGCACAGAAAATAAAATTAGCCCACTATTAGAGAAAATGTCAACATAACACAACACAAAATGAATTCAATGATGTATGTGGATGGATAATTGTCTTTCCAGGTTGTGTGCAGACCTAGTAGTCACCTTGAAATCTCAAGGGGATTAGGCCAAAATAATTCAACAGTAAGACAGCAGCTGGAGACAGGACAGAGATTTGAAAGAGGAATGAAAATTAGAAGTGAAATACAAAACCTGAAGAATTACAAGCTCGCAGAACAAGTAATGCTACAGTCCAATACCTGGAAAGATGCATTTGGGAAACACTGGTGTGAAACGAGAATGCTCTAGGAGAATTGTTTCCATCTAGTTGCCATTACTGAAACACAGTGGGTTAAATCCCATGACTGGAATGGGGCTATGGATGGCTACAGGCTGCTCAGAAGGGACAAGTGAGGAAGAAGGGGCAGAGGTGTTGCCGTCCACATCAAGAAATAAATAGAGTGTGAAGATCTGTCTCTGAAGAAGAGCCATGAGCAGGTTTAACCTCAATGGGTAAGAATAAGAGGCTGAGGCAACAAAGGGAACCTTGTGGTTGGTCTACTGAAGGCCCGATCAGGGGAAGCATACTGATGAAACCTTCTTACTCCAGTTACAGAAAGCATAGTGCTCGCAGGCTCTTGTCCTGCTGGAGGGCTTCAACCACCCCGACATCTGCTGGAAAAGTAATACGGTGAGCTGTAGGCAATCCAGGAGACTCCTGGAGTCCATTGAAGATAACTTCTTCAGCCAGGTAAGAGATAGACCCACCAGAGGGGATGTGATACTTGACCTGGTGGTCACCAACACTGGTGCGCCTGGACTGCAGTGATCATGCACTGGTGGAGTTCACAGTCCTGAGGGATATGGGTCAGGCAAAAAGAGTAAAGGCAGGACCCCAAATTTTAGGAAAGCAAAAATCCAGTTCTTCAAGGAGTTAGTCAATAGGACCACCTGGGAAACTGCCCTGAGAGACAAGGGAGCAGAACAGAGCTGGTGGATCTCTGAGGACACTTTCCAGACAGCACAAGATCTCTTCATCCCCAGGTGTAAGAAATCAGGAGAGGAGGGCAAGAGATTGGCATGGCTGAGTTAGGACTTGATGGTCAAACTAAAGGGCAAGAAAGAGATGTACAGGCGGTGGAAGCAGGGTCAGGTATCCCGGGAAGAATTAGGGACGCCGTCTGGTTGTGTAGGGATGGGGTCAGGAAGGCCAAAGCACGGCTGGAGCAGAACTTGGCAAGGAGTACAAAGAATAATAATAAGGGCTTCTACAGGTATGTCATACAAAAAAGGAAGGTCAAAGAAAGCATACCCCTGCTGATAAGCAAGACTGGCAAACTTGTAACAATGGAAAAGGGGAAGGCTGAGGTACTCAATAACTTCTTTGCCTCAGTCTTCACTGGCAACCTTTCTCCCCACACCTCTTGAGTGGATATACTGCAAGGCAGGGACTAGGGGAGCAAAGTCCTTCCCACTGTAAGAGAAGATCAGCTTTGTGACCACCTGAGGAACCTGAACATATAGAAGCCTACGGGACCTGATGAGATGCATCCCAGAGTCCTGAGGGAATTGGCTGATGTAGTTGCCAAGACAGACTTCACAATATTTCAAAAGTCCTGGCAGTCAGGTGAAGTCCCCAGTGACTGGAAAAAGGGAAACATTTTTTAAAAGGGTAGAAAGGAGGACCCTGGGAACTACCGACCTGTCAGTCTTACCTCTGTGCCTGGAACAGATCCTCCTAGAAGCTATGCTAAGGCACATGGAGGACAGGAGGTGATTTGAGACAGCCAGCCTGGCTTTGCCAAGAGCAAGTCCTGCCTGACAAACCTTGTGGCCTTCTATGATGGAGTGACTCCATCAGTGGTTAATGGAAAAGCTACGGATGTCATCTATCTGGACTTCTGTAAGGCCTTTTACATGGTCACCCACAATATCCTACTCTCTAAATCTGAGAGATAGATTTGCCCAGAGAGGTGGTAGGCATCCCATCCTTGGAAACATTCAAGGTCAGGTTAGACAGGGCTCTGAGCAACCTCATCTAGCTGAAGATGTCCCTGCTCATTGCAGGAGGGTTGGACTAGATGACCTTTAATTGTTGCTTCCAACCCAAGCTATTCTATGACTCTAATTTTGGCAGCCATAGAAGGGAGGTAGGCTCGGACAGAGAGGCTGGTTGTAGGCCCTGGAATGGATGTTTCCAGCTTTGGGAAGAATCCAGTTCAGTCTTCATCTGTTGAAAACAAATCACTCAGAAGCTTTAAAGAAAGACAGACGAATGCCTCTAAATACACCAGAGCTATCAAGATTTAGTCCAACAAGGCCAGGATAAAGTAGTGTCTAGGAATATGATAAAAAGCTCTGAATCTAATGCTAAGTCTGGAACTATACTACCATACCAGGAATTGTCAAGGAATTATATTTGACCCTCAAAGATTATTAAGACTGCCTCATTTGCTCCATTTCTGTACTATTAAACTTTTTTCAAATCATGGTTACCATATTCAAACTGCCTATAGGAAATTGTGCTTAGACTATGGTAGCTCCTGAACTGTGCCTGGGATTGGTTTGGGAGAGTGCTAGCTGGCTGACCAAAACAATGTCAAGGTCCATGCTAACAATATAATGGTGTGGGTGACTGAGTTCCAGTGGCTGGGCTCTGGTGCATTTAGCTACACCAGTATGGGTGTAGCCTAAAAAACATCTTCCAGAGTGCAAAACAGACAGTCCGCTTGAGGAGAATAAAGTCTACTTATTCATTACAATGCTATCATATTGCTGTTGGGAGCGGGGATCCAAGCAATGAACTGAAAAAATAAAATACAAAGAGAAGCAAAGACAGCAAAATAAATCAAACATCATGAGGTTATCTTTCTATTTTCCCCTGATTACCTTAGCCAGCTCCCCATAGAGCATGTTGTCTTTTATGATCTCCAGTCAGAAGTGCTTAACTACACAGAAAGTCTAGGACTATGTCTGAACAGCAAACTAAGTTGTGTGCTCCTGTGCCCCCCTCCCACTGTCATCCAAAATGATCACCTATTATTGATCCCTGTCCTCACACAAAGTGCTCATAGCACACTCTCAAAAATTTCATGTGTATTGCCTGGGGATTCGCATTGCTAATAGGCATTTGGATGTGGCCAGCCCATTTTAGAGCAAGGTAGTGTCTAGCCATGTGTGTGCTGGCCATGCCATGCCAGCTGGCCACTCTTGCATACAACCATGTCTGGGTTATTTTATTTTCCAGCACACACATAGTCTAGGTGTCAGAGTCAGGGCTGTCAATTCCCAGGACTGCGAATTTTAGTGAATCCCTTTACAGTTCCTGCCCTAACTGTCTAATCCCATTGACTTTGATAGAAGTTATGCACTTAGACACTTCCACAAAGGGCTCTTAGGGGATTTTTTTTCAGATGTTTCCATATAAACATATATGATTTTAAAAACAAGACCTATAAACTGTAAATCTTTGGTCCATAGCTGTGGTTTAATTTGTCTTCAAAACTACAGTGTTGGTGACACTGTAGAAAAACTGTCAGAATAAAACAGAAAGAATTACATTTATTATCCGTGTTAGTTTATGACACCATGCTCATACAGCAATGTCTTTAGTGTACAAGAATTTAGAGGAATTAGTATTCATAAATATGTATTTTGCAGACATTATTTAATTTGTTTTAATTTTTTCCTGTTATCTCTTCCTCCTGTCCTTTCACATTTTGTTTAATTTTTATTTTCACTTTGGCACTTGTAACTGATCATATAACAGCATTTGCATTTAATAATTTGCATAGTAGAATTGTAACTTTATAAACTTTAAAATATATGAAAGCTTGCAGATTATGAAAATGCAGAGCTCAGCAATACTTAAGTGTACACAGAGAAAAATGATGCTGATAAGGCAGTCTGCCTTGCTAATAAGTATAGTAAAATCTGGTTCCTTAAGCCACAAAACAAAGCTAATTAAGACAGAAGAATTCAAACACAAATTGAAAGTGATTTTTTTTTTCCTTGCCGTAAAGAGTTTTTCTCTAAAAGTGGCATATATAATACAGCGGATCTTGGATTTATTCCAGAAAGAATTGTGAGCCAGTGCAGAAGGCCACACTGGGATTAACAAATACATAAAAGCATTTTCACCAGGAGTACGGCTGGAAATAAACAGCGTAAGACCTAACACTTAATTTATGTTTACAAGAGAAAGAGATATATACTCAAGTTTGAAAAGGAGGATGCCTGACTCTGTTCTGTTTGAGGTTGCAAGAATTTGAGAGTGAGTTGAAGAAATTATTTTTCCTCCTCAGAGGAAAAGACTCTGCTGTGAACATGATTAAGTTCTGCAGCCTTGATTAATTTTAAACCTTTCTATGATATGAAAAGAGTATTTCACCCGGAGAAATGTTATTCTGTGACTCTTTTTTGCAATAACATAATCTTGTCTTCCCTTTCCTTCTTGCTTAAGTTGTCACTCTTTGTATTTTTCTAGTCATCTCCTGCCCTTGACACCCATACTTCTGTGCCTGTTCAATCTTCTGTTACTATTCTCTTTATTTTTACTCAATCACTCTATACTTCTCCCTACACTCCACTGTATTACCCCTTTCTGTTCCTGGATGCAATACTCTCTAGGAACGTTCCTCCCATGCATCCTTTTTCTAGACAGTGGCTTTCTCCCTGCCTGGGCATCCCTTATCATACTGCCCGTTGTTCACATCTGTTCCTTATTCACTCTCAGCTCTGCCCCTTCATGGTCTCCTACCCTCTACCAGTGCATCTTCCTGTAGTAGGACTAGCATTTTCCTATAGAAATCTTGGAATTAGTAAGCCTAACTTGTTTTGGGAACACTGCAAAACAGTGAATCCTCTTGTCAGAGTAACACTGAACTCCAAACGTCCACAAGGTAGAGGAATATTGGAGACGTCTTGCCTTTCAGTGAAGAAACACATGGATAAAATCCAGCATTTGGACCCAATTTGTTGGCTTTCAACCATTCCTGTGCTAATTTATATTGATGTAGCCAGAAAGTTTGAAGAATGAGTGCCTTGGGTAATTTCAGTAGAGATTACTGTAAATTGTCAGTGCGACAGTTATTCTGGGAACAGACAGAAGTTGTGGCTAGTTTGGCATCACTTTGCATTACTGCAGAAGTGAATTTTCAAATGAACAAAGGGGGTCAGCACAGCCACGGATAATTGACTGTGGTACAATAGCAGAATAAATAATGCTTAAGAAGAGCATGTTTATTGGGCAGGATACTCAGTAAAACACAACAAATCTTCAGCCTTAATTCTGTAGCTTGCTAAATGAGTTAGCAAAGATACAAAGTGACCTGAAATTTAGACCCCTTTGCCTTCCTTTCTGAAACGGCGGTGTTTCCTCTTGCAGTCACAGATTTACAGGGGAAAGGAAGGTGGGACTTTTACTCTCAGACACTTTTTCAAACTGTGCTATAAAGAAAGCAACAGGTGGAGAACCTTTGTTCTGCTATACAACTGGAGCATAACTCAAACTAGTAAGTTAAGAGTCAAGGTTTGACTTCTCATGCTTATTCCATGGTTGTAGGGCTGTTGCCTTCAATATCATCAGCTTTTGTCATCGTAAACACAGCTAGTTCAAAATCTGCAATACATATATTTATCCCATTCCCGATCTTTCTATCACACAGGCCAACTTTTTGTGGCAGTCATATAAATGAAATTATTTGTGTAGGAAATAAAGTTTTCCATCATCAGTTAACCCTTCTCCTCTCAAAGTTAGTAGAGATTCCTTTATTCATTGTCCCCAAAAGTTACTGTGAGAGTTCTAATATGCAATATGAAGTCTTTTAATAATAGTCATTAGGGCATCCGTGAACTACAGATGGCATGGTTAAAAGGGGCACTCTTGGAAGAAACCTTAAATGACAGAGAACATATGAAATTATATTCTCTTTATTTAATATTCTGTGCAGCCAAACACCACCATTATGTGTTTTCAATATGCAAAATCAAGAAAAATATTAAAATTATTGACATGAATTATGTTTTTAATTAAACATATAATCTCAGATATATCTGTAAAATGCGTGCTATCAATCAGGGCCTCTTTGCTTCTCCTGTCTCACAATTCACAAGTTTAAAAGGAAAATCACTGCATGTTTTCTATACACATATCCACAACCTTGCCTCTTCCCAATAATTCACATGGAATGTACAGTTCAAACAACAAAGAGGAACTGCCCAAATGAGATTTTTTTAATCATAAAATGGCACTGCTGTTCGAAAGATATTTTTTAATTCCTGTCCTCTCTAAAGACCTTATGGGGATTTTTTCTGACTTTCACAACAAATTACTTCAAGTCACCTTTTGAAAACAGGAAAGCTATGGTTTTCTTGGAAATACACAGGCTAGCAAAAAAAAAATGCAGGACTGCATTCATAAATAGTATGTAGGACAGGACTAACCCTAGGGGCCAGTTCATAGTGAGCGTGTGCTGCCCTGGAACCAGACAGCAGTAGCAGCAGAACAGAGGTTTTGTCAGAGCAACAGAGTAAATACCCGGAGTAGTCTGGCTGTGGTTGACTTGAATTTGTTGATTTATGTTCTCTGAGACAATATGCGGTTTCTTCTAATAATTACATGACCCGTTTTCTTAATTATTCATCATCTTTAACATATGCCATTATGAGCCATTTCTAAATGAGTTTAAACATAAACATAATATTTTGTTTATTTACCTCTTTCATATGTGATCCAAAAATAGACACTTGAAAGGACTCACAACTTCCCTTGTTTTAAAGGCAATTTCTTTCCAAATTGATTAAATTACTTCCATGAAAAAAAGCCCAAAATAATAAAAAAAAAAAAAGTTGACAAATACCACTCCAGATTAGCATTTGTGTACACCTTGGGGAGCTGCCATGGGAAATGTTTACATAATTTACTTGAGTCCCAGCTGAATGAGCTGAGGAGAAACATCCTTAGCAATGAACATCATCATCTTGTTAGACTGTGCCTGAAGTCTGGAAATACTTGTAAGAATCAGTGTAAAAGATATAGGGCTAAATTAACCCTTGGCATAGGTTTAAGAATGTTTAAATAAATGGACTCAGCAGAGAAAAATAAGCTATGGATTTGATACAAATTATCTTCATCTTTTCTGCCAGCAGACCGTAGGTAGCATAAAACCACATCCCTTAACCTTAGTCACATTATAAAATAACGTTATATCACAAATAATTAGCCAGTTAAGGACTGAAGTGCACTGTTTGAATGGTATAAGATTCATTCCATAGCAGAATATTTAAGACTTCTAAAATAAATTCTTGTTTAGCAAAGTGCCATAGGGAAAAAAGATAATAAAACTCAGAAAAAAAGATTAGATGTAGACATGAAAAATTAGATCACCTTCAGTTAATAATAGTTTTCAAATATTTCTGTCTTGAAGGAATAAGCAGTATGTTTGAGAACTGTAAGCAATCTAACAGCTACCTATTTCCCTTAGGTATAGGCTTGCATTAGCGTAAAGAGTTTTGGCCATACAAGTATAGGCCAAAAAAATGTTAACATATGTCCTGGTTTGAGGTAAAACAGGACCAATTTTGTTCAGTAGTTTTGCTTCTTAGCTGGGCCTCTTCTAACTACTGAAATTAACAGCATGTTGTGCAGACAATGTTCACTCTCTCAGAGTGATAAGACCTGTGTTTATAGCTGATGCCCAGCCATGGTATGCAGAGAGGACCTTGCTTATAGTTATTGCTGTAACACCCAAGGCCAACCAACTTTATTTGCCCGTTGGAGTGTCAGAAGAGGAAAAGCATAGAGGTGTGGCACCTGCAGGGAGGAGAGGACAGGACAGGTGACCCAAAACTGACCAACAGGGTATTCCATCCGATCGGCCTCATTTGCAGTATAAAAGCTGAGGGATCAAAGGGTCAGGGCTCTTTCTTCAATGGCCGACGTCTGAGGAGGACTCTGTTCGTCTGCCTGTGATCCCGACCCTGAATGCAGATCCAAAATCCAGTTCCCATTCATCACTGAGTCCAGTCTGCGACTGCCCCAGTGACAGCTGGTGTCGCGATTGCCATCTTGGGAGCTTGATACGGTTTTGTATATATTTCATTATTTCTTTTTATTTTATTATTATTATTTCATTAAAGTAGTTAGTTCCTTCTAAACTCATAAGTCTCTTTTTCCTTCCTCTGCCTCTCTCTCTGAAGAGGGGTAGAGGGGAGCATCTGACGGTCCCATCTGGGGTCCCCCAGGTCCCCAGTAGCCAATTTGGTCCAAACCACGACAACGTACTAGGAGGATCTTTGATGTGACATCTTCTGTCTCTAATATAGAAATGTTGACAGGTTAGTGATAGTCAATATTGTTCTTGCTTTTGATATTGCCTTTTATTTTGTGAGAACTGCTGAATAAGTAAAACTGACACTGAGAGAAAGACTGCCAAGCCAGGTCAATACAGTTCTCCTTGGTCTGTATGCAGAGCAATCAACAAGTTCTTTCTAGCTGGTCACTTGATACCAACATGACTGCAGCGAACCCATAGTACAACTACTTTTTACACTCAGAGGATGTGGGAGTACAATAAGGGTCATGTTCAGGTGACATGAGGAGAAATGAAAGCATCATGGCTGCACTGAAGAACATTAAGTTTAACTTATCCAGTCTGGAGGACATCCCAGGAGTAAGCCAAAGGTCTCTCATAAACTCTGTGGTTTGTAGATTTTAATGGACACTTTAAAAAATCATTCATGTCTTGGTGAAGAAGATAAGTATGGAAGTGCAACTGCATACTGAGGTGTGAACATTTACGCTCAGTCAGAAGATGGCAATCGCAATCATAGAATCCTAGAATCCTAAAATGGTTTAGGTTGGAAGGGACCTTGAAGATCATTGAGTTCCATCCCCCCTGCCATTGGCAGGGACACCTACCACCAGACCAGGCTGCTAAAAGCCCCATCCAGCCTGGCCTTGAACACCTCCAGGGATTGGGCATCCACAACTTCCCTGGGCAACCTGTTCCAGTGCTTTACCACCCTCAAAGTGAAAACTTTCTTCCTAATGTTTAATCTAAACCTGCCCTCTTCCAGTTTGAAGTCATTCCCCCTCGTCCTGTCACTACAAGTCCTAGTAAAAAGTCCTTCCCCAGCTCTCCTGTAGGCCCGCTTTAGGTACTGGAAGGCCGCTATAAGATCTCCCTGGAGCCTTCTCTTCTCCAGGCTGAACAACCCCAACTCTCACAGCATTTCCTCAAAGGAGAGGTGCTCCAGCCTTCTGATCACCTTCATGGCCCTCCTCTGGATCTGCTTCAACAGGTCCATGTCCTTCTTATGTTGAGGGCTCCAGAGCTGTAACCCCTTCATAGAAGGCCACCAAATTTGTCAGGCCTGACTTGCCCTTGGTGAAGCCATCTTGGCTGCTACCAATCGCCTCCTTATTTTCTATGTGCCTTAGCAGTGTTTCCAGGAGGATCTGCTCCACGATCTTGACAGGCACAGAGGTGAGACTGACTGACCTGTAGTTCCCCGGGTCTTCCCTATTTCCCTTTTTGAAAGGTGTTTTGTTTCCTCTTTTCCAGTCAGCAGGAACCTCACCAGACTGCCACGACTTCTCAAATATGATGGATAGTGGCTTAGCGACTTTAATCCCTTATTGTTTCACCAGTGATCAGTTAGGAAGCTGCTAGACAAAAAGATGTTTCAGTAGTGCCATGTGTTTTTTGAGAATTCCCTTCCCACACTATCTGTCAACAAGATACAAGAGTCATAGCATCTACTGCTCTCCTGGGTTTTCACAGCTGTGTTGGGATCAGTGATGGGATGCTCATCCTAATTTTCCTCACCCTGTACTGCTTCTGTATCAATGACAACAGACTGTTCTCCATCATGCTGCAAACCTCTCTATACCAACTCAGTTGTTCTAATGCAGGGTTTCACATCTTCATGGCCCAAGACATGCCAGCAAGCCAGTATCCCACATGCTAGATTCACTAAACTCACTACACTTTTATTCCAACCCTGCAGCTCGGCAAACCCTCATGATGCCTGGTCCCATGAGATCTTCCAACCTGGACTGACAGTCCTGACTAGGTTGCCTTTTCCTGAGCAATTCTCAAGTCCCAGTGAAAAATATGAATTTGCCTGTCTGAAGGCAAATGGAAACCTCTCTCTGTTGATTAACAGTGTAGCATCAATTCACTTTGGTGACTATCACCATCTCAGACCGCTTTGGTCCACTTTGTTCCAAAAAAAGTTACTTTATAGAGTTCACTTCCTTGTTTTTTACAAGTATGGCACTTCTAATTTTGTAGTAAATACCCTGAAACTGAACTACCAATTCAGAGATTAATATTTTACTGCTAAGCAGTATGGCTGCAAGTGATTAAGTTAAATTACAACTTCTTCTGGTTTTGTTAGTCTCTGCTGTTTGACCCTTTTCTTCTGTCGTGCAAGTGTGTCTGTTTATGCTTGCCTTCTCCTCTCTTTTTGTTGCTTTATAGTCTTCCCAAAATGCATTTAAAAAACTCTTCCATTCACCAAGTTTCTCAGAGTCCATAGGTATAATAATATGCATTAAGCTGTAGGACTGTATGACTGACTACATCTTTTAAAGGCAATGAAAAAAACTACAGAAATTCCAAACCCCAGAATAATAGAAATTGTAACTGAATGAGCATTTTTACAGCTTTGCTTCATACACTCGAAAAAAAATAAGGATAACTAATAGACACTTACTAAGACTACAAGTTTAGTCTTGAACTTTTTGAAGTTCATAATTTCCCAGTATTTGGGCTCTTACATATATTTTCCAGCTAAAATATAGTGACAATTTATTTTTAACAGTTCCATCTCTGTTCCTCATGCTCCAGTAAGGAACAATTGGTTTATTTTTATGGATACATTTTTACAGTCATTTAGTCCATAAAGCAGCCTGTTCCTCTTTTTAGGCATCATTAAAATCAAAGCTAAACAACCCAGTCAAAATGATCAGGTAACAAACTGTTACAGAGTATAGACAAGCTGCTACATGCAGGAAAAACACTTGTTCATACAGACTTTAACTACACTTGTGGTACGATGACTTGTAACAGTAAGTTAATACTTCTTATAGCTGTTTATTAAAGTGACTACATTACAGTGACTAGCAGGAAAACAAAAATAAACAACATTGAAAAAAAAAAAGCATAACTTCAGCAGAGAACTATAGGCAGGTTTTTGATGGCATTACCTAGTTACCTGCTTTCAAAATTAATATAATCTCTCTTCTCAGGGGGATGGAAAATTTGCAATATCTTCCTCAATGTCAGCTTCTCCATGTTATTAAATTCAGAGGGAAGGCTATTGGATTAACGAGTGGCAGGAGGAACTGCAGGAAAAGGTCGTGCCCTGAAAAGTGTTGTGGAACCATGGCACCATGGTCAAGCAAAAATTAAAAAAAAAAAAAAAAAGGCAAAGTACAGGTGTATTACAGAACCACTTATATAGATCTAAAAAAGACCTTCTCACAGTCCAGTAATTTTGAATCTGTAGTCAAACATGAAGGTCTACTAACTGTTTTGAAGGCATCTATGAGAGCGAACTAAGATGATCAAGCTCCTGTACACTATACATCAATTTCAGCGTAAATCATATAATCACAGAATCATCAACTTAAGTATGTGAATTTTCTTCAGCTCCAATGGAATGTTTTAGGAGCTCACAAATCAAAAATAGTTGAAAATTTCTAGTTTCAGCCCAACATTTTTAATTGTGGCAGGGTCTGTTATCTGGTTCGTCATTAACAGAAGTTTGTCTACCCTGTTCTTACAAAACCTTCACAAAAAAGGATTCTGTAACAAGTTTTGAAAAATGCTTTAGGCAAACATCTGTTAGTTGTGATATCTACCTGTTTATGACATTTATATAAAACATGCTTTTATAAAATATTCCATTCAAAGCTATTAATTCCCTCCAAATCTACAATAACTCAAAGGAGACTGAAGCATTATCTGACCTGGAAGGCTTGCAAAGTGATCATGTAGAAGTCCATGTGCCTGCAGTGTTCTCAAGCATATGGAAAAATGTTAATTATAATGAACATTTTATAGGAAAGTCTTCCACTGGCCTTGGGAGAAAACCTGTTGCAAAGCAGATGTTGGGGCATGTCTACCTACAAAGTAATGACTGCAGCTATTTCCATTAATTATAGGAGCATGAAAATGACAGTCGCATATTTACCCCAGATCCTGAGCTTATTTTCCTGGTATGACATAACTGATGGTCCTCAAGCTATCGTATTTAAAGAGAATATGTTGTCTACTCAGCAACAACCTTTCCTTGCAGTGTTCTGAAGCTGTAATTTGGTGGTCAGGCCAATTCGACTAGAATGTGGAGGTTTCAAGATTTCGTTGCGGATTAGCTTGGAGAGAAAGTAGAACTCTATCTCCACCTTCCCCTACCCCTAGGCAAGTTCCTCAATTTTTGAACTCTCTTGGGTAATCTCTTCTTGTTTGCTATACTGGGATGGAAATAAATACCAGATGTTTTTCAGAAATATCAATTTTATTTTTCAGCCAGCTCTACTAAAATATAACTCCTGTCCTCCTTTGGTCTGAATTCTTGTATCTTCTTTCAAAATTCTGCAGCCACATTTCTCTGGCTTAGATGTATAATAAGCTAGTATATACAGTCTCAATACTGTTATTTTGGTACGTACAACACTAAAACAACCCTGTATCATACTTCCTGAGGAAAACAGGGACTAAGCCTGATCTTACCAAACTTGAACTCCCCTGAAAATAAGGTAATGGCTGATGGATTTGTACAACCCCATGGATCGTTCAGCTCCTAAATTCACAGGCATAAATACCTAGAAATTGATCCAATTCTTAAAGCTAGTCATCTCAGTACCTTTTTTATGTTTTCTACTTTTTGTCTTTATTTTGCCATGACCTAACTACTGATCCAAAACACTCTTTGTCAGAGAAAGAAAAATACACAGTAAGCAGGTGATATATATATATATGTGTATGTGTAGGTCTTTGAAGATTTAACATTGAAGTGTTATTTAAGTATTTTTGGTAAATAACCATGAAATGTTGCTGTTATTTTCGCACCTACTAAAGAATTTATCTGTATTGTAGACCTTCCCAGAACTGATTTGTTTTAATAGCTGCATCTCTAGAGAAGAGACTTAAATTGTTTACATGTCAATATCCATATATAAATAGTGGTGGACCCCTAAAATTATTCAACACATTGAACTCTCTTTACTATCTACAATGTACTTTCTACTTTTTATTTTTACTACTCATCCTAATCTTTTTTGCATGCCTTGCGTTTTCATGATGTCTGATACAGTCAACATAGATCACAGATTAAATGAAATCTGTCGAGCATATTTCAATCTTGTACCATGAAAGGCCTATAAGATATTTAGCACTTATTAGGAAGAGCAGATAGGATTGCACAAACTGATTTCATATGAAGTGGACTGGACTACTTTCCATAACTAGAAAGGACATAAACAGATCATGTGTAAACAAATAGCTTTGTAGAGTATGATACAAACACCGTCTTTTCAAATCAATTGAGTTTAGTCAATGAGGTTTATCCAATTAGTAGTTTTGAACAAGTTCTTTTTGTACAAGTTTCATGTGACAAACAACGCATACAGCTCATTTCTGCTAAAATATTTCGGCCTGACCATCTAGGCCATTCTGATTTTTACAAAACCACGTCTAACCCTTTGTAAGAACAGTTTCCAGTTTGCTTTCTGTAATCTAGCCCTTCAAATTTGGTGGATGTTAATTGCTGTTTCTTTGAAGTGGATGTTTAAAAAGGGACTGTTGTTTCCATCAGGCTTTTTTATTTTTTCTTTAATAACGCTCATTTTAATTTTTATTCTCTTTATTTCTAAAACAACAGCAACTTGTCATTGTATTTGTGTTGGTTAAGTAAGGTAGCTAGGACTTCAATTATTAAACAAAGTCATTTTTTAGCGTATGGAAGTCACAATAACCTGGAAGCATCCATCTAAATATATATAATATGTATAACATATAGATAGATATATATTTGTGTGTGTGAAACAATCATTACTGTGAATTTATTGTGATGTATTTGACAGGTAATATTTCAGAAGATTTTTGTTTTACCTGAGCAATATCAAGCCATGTCGCTTTGTTACATTCACAATTTGCTTAAATAAAGCAAAACTTTTGCACCTTTTTCTCTTCACCCTATGCACTGTACCAGTTGACTAAATTCAGGTAAGAATTCTGGATGAGTACAAAAATCACTTGTTTAACCTCTTCTCGTTGTGCTGTAATGCATTCATTTATTCTAGAGCTCATTTATTGTAGAATAAACTTCATTTAGATTGTTCGAAATTTGTGGGAAGTCTTAACTATGTGAAAGAAATTAATTTGTGTTGTGTTTTGGTAAATGTTTTCAGTTGGTTAGATGTACAGGCAACGTGAGTATGGTTTGATCCTGTTCCTCTTGCCTTGCAAATGCTTGCTGTTTCCTCTTTGAATTACAAGTGATCTCTTTTCAGAGAAAGGCCTCAAATGCATATAAATTATGGTGGCAGTTGTTTGTTGCTTACTAAAATCATTGGGTGGCACACTCCGCATGTAAACATGCCAGTCTTCACTAAAGACAGGTTGTTCAAATAATCCTGAGTTGTTTATTTCACCTCCCAACCTTTGAATTCCACCTGCAATTATAATTCAAGGTTCATCTTATTACACTTGATTAAGCATATACTTTATTCTGGGCTGCTCAGCTGCAGGCTTTATTTTCACTTTTGTTTTAGACTTCTTTTTAATAAATACCTGTAAATCTAGTAATGGTCTCTTTATTCCTAAGAAGAAATCTTACTCCAATTCCAAATGACACAACTGAGACCGTCCTGCTACCTTCTCCCAAGAGAATTTCAATAACAAAACATCTCTCTCTCATCAGAACAACTGTTGTTACTTCATGCTGATCGTTGGAAATGATTTAGAGAGGAAGTGAGATGCTTGTGGCTCAGCTCAGGAGCTGAATATAGCAACTAAGCCACAAGTTTCCTGTGTGACTCTGAGAAAGTCACTTCGTCTTCGTCCTTTGTCCCAGGAAAGAGAGGCAAAACAGACATCCCATACAGGGCTCACCAGAATAACTTCATTGATGTTTGAAGTACTGATACACCTGTTTTAAATATTTATTTCAGATGCTATTAAACTCATGGTATTTTGCATGGTTTACTGGGACATATTAGTGGGTTGTGATTGAAACAACCCCATCTTGGTCTTACCCTGAGGGATCCCAAAGCTGATGCACCAGACACTTAACATTAGCATTATCCATAGTCTTTAGCATCTTTTCCCTTCATCATCCGCTTACAGGTGGGAAGTCAGAGAAGAACGGATCCACAAAGAGGACTTCAGAATCACAGCATTCATTGAAGCTTCAAATTCAGACTCATTCATAGCCAAAGGATTCCACAGACAGATGGGGTCGGAGGGTCATTCAGAGATCATATGATATGCATAGTACAATAAAACTACTGTCCTAATGCAGCAACTGCTAAGACTGTTCCCAACAGATATTTGTCTAACCTGTTCTTTAAAGCAATTGCAGCTTCTGACAAATTCTGTCCCAGTGCTTAAAAATCCTCACCTAAAGAAAACACTTCCCAGGCTAAATCTTCCTTGCTGCCTTTTTATCCTATTTACAATAGAAGTAGTGAACAACGTACAACCTTTTTACCACTGGCTACCTTTAACATATGCAAACTCTCCAGTCTTCATTTCTTTATACTAAATAATTCCATTCTTTTCAGACTTTTCTCATAGGTGATGTTTTTGCCAACTTCACTGCTCTCCTCTGGACTCTTCAATTTGTCCACATCTTTCTTGAAAAGCACATACCATCTCTCACGTCTAATGTACTTAAGCTCTAGCAGTGAAGTGCCTTGTGGATGGGGAAGCTCTTCAGCAAAGCACGGCAGTGAGAGTACTGAGCTAATGCTGTTGTGATGCCCCACTGCATATACAAAATGCATTCAGCATCACCCCACCAAATATCCTGTAGCCTGGGATTGACAACCCTCTCTTAAGAGGCTGTAACAAAGAAGTTCATCTAATTTGTGCGGAGAAAAGAACTGAACACAAATCCCCCACAGCCAGTGGCAGTGCCCTGACTATTGGGTATGGACTAAAGGTAAGGGCTTCTCCTGTTTGGTGCAGTCTGGATCAGTCAGCAGGCTCCCTGAGCAACCTCAGCATCCTAAGCATCCTCAGGCTGGTCACCACAGCAGGACCAGTGAGGCATATAGAGGAACAACTTACCTATGAGACAGGCAGAGGATTAACTTATCTGTGAATTCTGACAAGCTTTAAGTTCAAAAAAGACACAAAACTGCTAAACCCCCTATCAGCCATAGACAGAAATAGCGTGGTAGGTGCCTAGGGACTACCAACGTCTAAAATTCAGACTGTGTGTAGGTTATAAAACACAATGCCAAATCAATATACCCGTATTTACCTTTGTATAAGCTGGTGTATCTATAGGCATTAAAATAATCAGAAATTCATTTATTTAACTCTGAGAATCAGACCCTTCATCCCCAAGTCTGTTTTTCTTAAAGAAAATATAAGACTCTGCAGAAGATGGAGACTTGGAAGCTCATGGCTTAAATTGATATCAACATTTCACAAGGCAATCTACAAATTCAGTTCCTTTCTATGAATGTTGATGGTTAATATAAAATAATGTTCATGATAGAATTGCTGGATAACTTCACTGTAAATTTATAATTCATGTTCATATTACAAATTCATGTCAAGTTATAGATGCTGTTAAAATCAAAGAGCAGATCAGCAGGCACTAAATTACACTAGTTCCAGGGCATGGCTTTTCAATAATGTTGACCTAACCTGAATGAGGTGAACAGGTAGCTCTGTCAGCTCCTGTAAGCTCTTTATTATGTTACAGGCTTGTATAAAAATTACCCATGAGGAAATTAATTCTGCATTGGACACAAAAGCTCAAACTGTAGGCTGTGGAGCATTACAAGAGTTATAGGCTACTGCAAGAGGCTATTCAGAGCCAGATTTTTCCACTCCTCCCAGTTTATTTAGGACTACATCCTGGGATTCACTCACCTGACACAGGACAGCAGAAGCCCACCAGGAAAGGAACTAATTTGTCATGTAAATCTAATCTTATTAACACCTGAGATCAATTTGCATCAAATATTTGAAGACGTTGATTACACTCCCATCGTGCTTTGTTACTGAGCAACACCAGACGTCCATTTCAGGCTGTGCATGGAGCAAAGGAGATATCAACAGAGTTCTGTTTATCTTCAGATCTTCCCAAAATGTGCTGCTTTTTGATGGGTGTTGTTGCATCAAACAACTTTGCATCTTACCCATATCCCTCAGTCTGGTATTTCACCACCCACAGTGCTCAGCAGTGTGGTATGGGGGGCTGGCAGATTATCAGAGAGGTCCCTTGTCATTAGCTGCAGAGGTTGCTCTTGACTGACTCCCTTCACACCCCACTCCCCCTGCCAGCTGAAAGAAATGCTCTGATAGGAATAATTTAGCCAAAGGATGGGTTGTAAAAGGTCACTAATGGAAAACAGTGTTTTTCAACTTACTGTCCTTAAGAGATCGTAGATTATTAATTATCTTTACTCAAAAGGGACTTGGCTGGTTCAAAACAAGAAGTCACTGCAAGATTACTGAGGAATTTATAATGCCAGAATGTTATCTGGTATTACAAAAAGACCACAGACATCAATACCAAGGCCTTTGGGAGGTTTCATTTTCAGTCTGCTCATGCTCAAAAGAGAATCGCTCTGCTAGTATCGCTGAGCTCCTCTGGCAAATGTATTCATCAAATAAATAATTTACATTATAAAGGCATAGGACAATAGATGCACAAAAGCCATCAAAGGCGATGTTTTAATACAGTCTTTCTGTTTAGAAAACGGAGACAATGGAACAACATTTTCTTCTCTCTCAAAGTCTGTGTTAATTCCTACACAAGCATTGAAAACTACCTGTGACAGACAAAATGTTCTGGAGTACAATGTCCCTGTGAACTGTGCATTAGGAAAAAATGTATTTGTAATAAAGTTATATTCAGTTCACCGGGCCATTGCTGCTACGTACCAACCACAATAGTATTCACCCTGGCAGTCCTGGTTATGTCATCTACAAGCCAATAGGAACCCAGTTGCTCAGTAAGCTGAATGATTACTTTGTGCTGTAATTCAGTCACTGCACGATACTATTTTGTATATATTATTTCAGAGGAGAAGTCATTGATGTTCTGAACTTTCTTGACTGCATAAATTCTTTCATCCCCTCTTTCATCTTTTGTGCTACATGTAACTTTGCTGCAGGACATATATTGAATAAATGACTAGACCCAGATGGATCTACGCAAAAGTGTACCCTAGTCTTTCTTCTGAACCTGGAAGAACAATGTCTTGCCAAAGCATGTTTAGGACCAGATTTTGCCCTGCTTTATTCTGTCTAACAATTACAAGCATTACTACGTACCTGCATTGCAAGACCAGCACTAACCAAGTGAGAATTATTCTGCTACTTCCAAACCAGAACTAGGCACATTTCAAATCCCCTTGTCTTTCACATCCTGTTTTTCAGCATACCAGGTTACCACTTTCAAAACCTTTCAAAACCCTTAGCCAGCATGTTCACTGCTGTTGTCTCTGATCACACATCATACGCTTCTTCCTCCTTTCTCCTGTGGATGTCAGCTAGAATTGCCTGTTGGTTACGTTCTTCAACAAGTCTCACATTTATGTATTTGTCTGTCCATGGAATAGCTCACTTAAAGAAAATAAGTCATCTTTTCATAGCATCTTTTTATAACATCATGTTTCATTAACAGTATAGTAGCTAGAGTTCTTGCACAGAGTGGGGAAAAGTAACTCATTGATGTTTTCTGTCGGAAAAACACATTTCACATTTCAAGAGACACCGCTAAATGATAAACTAGAACCAGGTTCCCTTTTTTCTGTCCTTTTAGTTCATGACCTTTCAAATACTAGCTGCTTGATTGCCTGGCTCCAAGAGGGAAGATGAAATGGAGCAGGGGTATGTCCTTGTTTAGGATGCTTAAAGACATACTGGTAAGGACAGTCTCTTCAATTATGAGCTCAAAACTCCTGAAACTGAAGACAACCACGATCCTAACAATCACGTTTTCTAGGAATATGTTGTCCCCAGCAGGCTATTACAAAATATAGACAATGGCATGATCTCTCTGTAAAGGTAAAACAATGGATTCACTAACCTGGGATTGGCAAATGTTAGAAGGAGAGAGGCCTATTTCCAAGAGCAGGTTGACTCAGTAGGAGTTATTCTGTGAGTGTATACCTTCAATTAGCTGCTCTGGGAATGTTAAGGCCAAGAGGAATAAATGCTAGTAATTTTAAACAGAGTAAGCTACTGAACAACCTACCAAGGGAAGCCTTCATTTTGTTGAATGTCTACAGGGTGGATGTCTCTACCTGTGTTAGTCACTGGGTCCATTTTTAATAAAGGATTGATCTAATCTAATTTAGACATCTATTTCAGGTGATAGATTGCAACTTATAGATGTCTATTTCTCTCAGTTTATTAAAAAAAAGTAGAAAATTAGCTGATATATATATATATCTACCTGAAGTTAAATAAATAAATACATTCAGAATAATAGAAAGTATGTCGTTTCACTGTCTAAAACTTTCTAGGAATTTTAATTAAGGGTAAGCAATTTTCTAAAAGATTAGCTTCAACCAGGAGTTGTCACCTTCATACAGAAATTACAAAAGTACTATGTTACATAGATGATACTTGATGGCCCATTCTGAGCTCACCGTTTATGAACTTATGAATCAGTAATTTTAAAAAACTGAATTCAGGCAATTGGTATTGCAGCACAGATGCCAAGTGTTAAACAGGCAAAGATGAGAATGAGTTGATGCCAGACTGATGGTTGATAGTTGCGGACTGTAATAATCAATATGGTTTCAGTATTTACTACGTCTTTCATATAGCTGGGCAGACGACTTGTTTTTCTAGTGCCATAATATTGGCATGCTTCTCCAAGTCAACATTTTAAGAAGACTAAAAGTAGTAATAATAGCAGCAATACTAGTAATAGTAGTAATAATAATAATAAAAATAAAAATAATAACAGATTTTTTTTATCTTGCACAGGCAAATAATTTAGTTTTATTTTGAGGTTTACTTGGGTGGATTTTAGCTGGAGTTGGGGTTGTCAGAGCCTGAACCAAAGTCCAGTGAAGACTTCTAGCTCATTTTCATGCATATTAGCAGACTGGGTTCTTAAACCTCAGGTCTTCAGTTTTCAAGATCCTGTGCGAGCTGAAAAATTAGGATTCCCTTTCTGATATGAAAATTGTGTAACACTGACAAGTCATTTAGCACTTAACATTACAGTATTTCTGTGCTTCTGCAAAACAGCTGTAAGAGTCTCATTTATCATTGTATAGAAACTGCTGTAAGCTCCACACTTGGGAGCTGCTGTAAAACACCTGGTCTGCTTCAGAAAATGTCTGCTAACATCAATTTTAGACCTAAGTAACTGAATGTTAATCATTGCTTATTTATTCATATTTATAACTAGGAGATGGCTGTTTTACCTTCTTTGCAAGCTTGTTAACAACACTGGAGCATGGTAGGAACATATGAACAGTTTAAAATATATTCATAGAAACACACCCACATCGTAGCATATAAGATAATTCAGGTTGGAAGGGACCTCAGGAGGTCTTTAGTCCAACCTCCTGCTCAAAGCGGGGTCAACTATGAGGTCAGACCAGGTTGCTTAGGCTTCAATTTATTTATAAGGTTATTACTGGGTTTCCTGGCTTGAGGAAGAAGGGGTGGTTTGCAAATGCTTGAGAAATACAGGCTTCATTCACATCTCTTTTTGAACTTTTTCCACAGTCTGTCTGTCAGTCGCTGAGGTGTACTGAAATTCTTCTATTGCCTGTAGGCATGGTAATAACTTAGGCAGTGAATTATTGAAAATATTTCCTTTTTCTATTATATTCATTGTTTATCGTATCAAATTTATTGTTAGTATTAATAACAAGTAATAAATAGTGTTGGGAAAGCAAATAAGTGTATTTATTTCTTGTGGTATTTTTAGATCCTCTAAAGGATCCTCCCTTGGGAGCATAGGCTGATAATTTTTTGTTTACAAATATCCAGTTGAAATTTTTTTTAAAAAGTGGAATCTTCCAACAAGCATCCTGTCTTGTGTTCTTTCTTTATCTAAGCTTTTAAGTCAGAAGAGTGAAAAAGAGACAATTTGTCTACACATATTGGTTGTATTTATGAGGTACAAAATACCTGAGGACAAACTAGAAATGGAGGCTAATTAGCTCTGAACATAAAGTCTTCTGCTTTCAATAGCATTGCTGAATTTAATTGGAAAGCATTGTTTAGAACATACAGGGCAAAGGATGTCACACATGTAAAGCTATAAAGTGTCACTTGTAATCCTTATTGTTAAACTGATTCTTACACACTACATGGTTATCATGAGAGAAAGGGATCATATTAAGTGCATCACGTTTTCATATTAGTAGAAAGAGATTTGCACATCTTCACAAAGGAACTGGTATTACTTAATACTTTTTAATAATTGTGATTAAATTTCATTTAAAGCTACATTATTTCATCCAAAAGCTCTACTGTTCTTGTTAACTAAACTTATAGCTACATGCATTGATTAGGAGTACTGCTTATAGCTGAAGTGCATTTATGGCATCTAAAACAGAGAGAGTCTTCCATTTGCATATTTATTTGAGTAATTCATGAATTAAACATTGTGCAACACAAACTTCCCCATTTTACTGTATACTTATAGTTCACAAAGAAGCTAAGACTTACAGTGTATTGTGTATCATTAAGCTGATCTTGGGAGGGAACGGGGAAGCTTAATCTTGACCTTTTCATATTCCTTCAAACCCCGTGTAAATCAAACTCTTTGTTCTTAATAGCTGTCAAACCAGTATTTCATTTCCACTAAATTTACATTAAAAGTGTAAGTCTGTTTTATATGGTTTGTTAGGTTAAAACCCAATACAGAAACAATGTTCTCATTTAGCTACATGTAAATGCTGGTTTTATTCATCACAGAGAATTGAAATTGGGATTGCCTGGTGTAACTTCATAGAATATAACAGAGACTTTTAACAAAACATTTTGCATATTCTGTATAAAGGATGATTTGTTGTTAAGAAAGGTAAGAGCTTGTCAGATAACTCTTCTCAAACTCCTGTAAATATCATGAGGAGGCTCTTGTACAGAAAACATGTGGGATGGTGCAGCATAGATGCTATCAGGACAGCACAACTGGGTTTACTCCTCTTTCAGTCTCAATTTTGTTTTTAAAAGGTGATTCCTATGAACATACCCCAGTGTAGGTCAAATATCAAATAGTGAATAGTTGATGAATGAATGATGACAACTTTATAAAGGTTGGCATTATTCGGCCTATGTTATTATTTGGTGTTATTCTTGTATTCAAGCAAAAAAAGAGCTTCAAATGTATGGCACTAGTTTAGAATTCATTGTACAAGAGTAATAATTCCTTCGGTTTTAGGTAACTAAGAGTAAAGTGGGAGACAACAATGTCACTTTGTGCAAGATGAAGAGGGTATTAAGCGCAGATAAAGAAAAATAGCAGACGGGGAAGAAAAAGATGGCATAAATTAGAACCAGTAAATTTAACAATACAAATTTAACAATACAAATTTAACAATTTAACAATTTAACAAAGTATCTGGATTTTGCAAGGGCCAAATCTTTGCCTCTGTTACAGAGATTATTAAAGATTTAATTATAATTAAAGATCAAATTTTCTATCAGGGACAATTGTTACTGCTTCTTGAGGACTGGGACTACAGTAACAAATATCCATCCTCGATGCAAAAGATAGAGTAGAAATATTGTTTTGATCTGCTTCAGCTTTTTCCTATTTCAAGATTTGTCAGTAACAATTACTTTTAGTAGTATAAATGAACTAACTGTATTTCTTTAGTTCTGTAGCTTAACAGATGAAATAGCTCACCTAACCCTACCCTTACATGTAAGATGTGTCCCATAGATGCCACTTTTTTGAAGAGCCACCCACATACGAAAGATGTTTTCTGATAGAGTACATTTATGGCAAAAACAGAGAAAGAACGGGAGAAAAAAAGTCCACAGAGAAGAGTGAAGAAAGTCAAAGTGAAAGCACAAAGATCAAAGAAATGTAGAATGTTTTACAAGGCAAGATGGATTTGAGGCAGTTGTCAAGAGTTGGAGTGAAATATAGGTAAACAGCAACAAAAATAACAAACAAACAAAAGAAGATTCAAATTACTATCTACTCCAGCTGTTTAGCTTTCACTCTCTCATTCTCCATTTTGAATGAAGAACAGCAGATTGTTTTTCAAAAGTGTTACATCAATATACAACAGCTGAAAGTTCAGACCTACAAGTCTACTGGAGAGTTTAAAAAAGAAGTGGGGGAGAAACTCGCTAAGAATTCTTATATTGTTGTAAAAAGAGGACAAAATATAATTTTGATGTGTTTACTTGAAGGCATTGCCAAGAGGACTGGGTTATTTTCTGCACCAATATAGAAGATCATTGATCCATGCTGTTCACCTGTTTTTATTAACGTCTGAAGAACCAGCACTAGCAGTTTCTGTGTTTGTAGGTACCCAAATGTGAGATCTTGGTCCCTTCCACCACCAGTGGAAAATTTCCTCCTGATTTAAGTAAGATTAATTTTGTACTCATCACTGTTTTTTCAAGCAAGCAAAACATATTTTATCCCTGGAGAGTTAAAAAAAAACCCAGAAATGTCCAGAAGATAAAAATTTGCAATATGACAATTGTTTTTAAGTGTTATTCGCATACACGGTCCTTCTGGTACAGTAAAAATAGCATTTCCTAATTTGTATTTGCATGGCAAATTGCAACACAAGTGGGAAGAAGAACAATTACAGATCCTTGTTAATTAAAGTTCTAAAAATGAATTATGCAAATAAAGCTCAAAAGGCTTTTTAAGCACTTTCCAAGATTTCTTTACAGTTTTTAATGAACATTTTTGAATTAATATCTTTGCATTAAAGGCAGAACTTTAAAATAATTCAGCATATATGTTGTCATACTAACAGGATAATAACTCATTCTTCTCCAGCACAGAAAAATAAAATATTTTCTTGGAATATTAACTCAAGATATTATTGATTGTATATTTTACACTCTAAGCACTAAAAAGACTGATGGAATGAATAAATAAAATTAAACTTAGCAAGTTAAGTTTCATGGTCAGCTAGGAAATATCAGCAATAAAGATCAGAAGCATCACTGTTTTAACCAAACTATTCTGAAAATGCAGGCAATGAAACAAAACCTTGCATGAAATCTTGTCAAACTCAGCAAATATGTTCAATCAAAAAGTAAATTATATAGAATAAAAATATGTTCATGTATAGATCTAGGTGTTCTTTCTCTGTATGTTCAGAATGTAATACTTTCCCTTTTTGTTTGATGTAATTGACACAATTTATTTTGGTTGAATTTAAAAATTCAATAAAACTCAAAACCAAGCAGAAGTTGTGCTATGTGGTCCCAAACATTTCAGCTCATTGCTCTGGTTCTCAAAAAATTCTGAGAAAAAAAAAATCTAATAATTCCCACATATTTTATTTTGCTTTTTTCTATGTAATTGCCAAAGAACTGCAAATATATTTTCTGTGACTGAATGTGTAAGAGGTTCAACAAGGTATGTAACTGTGATGGATTAATAATTTCCTTCATAAAGTATTTACCTAAGATTGTTGAATTAAAGCTTACTGGTAGCTTTAATTAATTAAGTAGCTCTAACAGCCTGTAGATAAGATGGGCAAGGTGCATCAAGTTCCTCAGTGTTCCTACTATAACATGTAGAGGAAACTTAATTGGGAAATACAATGCAATCATCATTGAATCATAGAATGGTTTAGCTTGGAAGGGACCTTGAAGATCACAGAGTTCCAACCCCACTCCCACTAGACCAGGTTGCTCAAAACCCCATCCAGCCTGGTCTTAAACACCTCCAGGGATGGGGCCTCAACAACCTCTCTGGACAACCTGTGCCAGTGCCTTACAACCCTCAAAGTAAAAAATTTCTTCCTAATGTTTAACCTAAACCTGCCCTCTTCCAGTTTATAGCCATTCCCCCTCGTCCTGTCACTGCATGCCCTAGTAAAAAGTCCTTCCCCAGCTCTCCTGTAGGCCCCCTTTAGGTACTGGAAGGCCACTATAAGTTCTCCCCAGAGCCTTCTCTTCTCCAGGCTGAACAGCCCCAACTCTCTCAGCCTCTCCTCATAGGAGAGGTGCTCCAGCCCTCGGATCATCTTTTTGCCCTTCCTCTGGACGCACCCCAGCAGGTCCATGTCCTTCTTATGTTGGGGTCTCCAGAGTTGAACACCGGACTCCAGGTGGGGTCTCACAAGAGTCGAGTAGAGGGGCAGAATCACCTCCCTTGACCTGCTGGCAGCAGTAAGAGAGGGATGTCTAGAAAGAAAGCAGCAGCTTTAGAGAGAGAAGAGTAAGATTTGAGTTTTAAAAGGCTGGAAACTGTTATTTGTTGTCTATCTATATGTACTTCTACACGTGTGGGAAGACACCATATATAGACCAGTTCTCTGAAACCGTGTAAGACGAATCGACTAAGGAAAAGTGTGTTTTCACTGAAATAGCTCACTGTGAATAATTATGCATCTTGATGGATTGCAATTAATTTCTCTTCTTTTACTTATGCCTCAGTCACTGATAATACGTAGCAAAAGTGTTTATCCACACTGTAGTTAAGCCCTGGTACTTGTCCTCAGCATTGCTGACTGCCAGCACTGTCAGGACTGTCCACAAGTCAAGGGTATGAGCTTGGGGCTGATTTGAAAGCCTTTCTCATCAAATGACATTGAAGATGAAAGAATGAATAGGCTTATTAAAAGTTTGGAAAGAAGACTTATCTCTTCCTTTGCAGTTTTTACAGTTAGTAGGCATAATTTTGATCATTTAATGCTAGCAGCAATGGCCAAATTCAGGTCAAGGTCTTAAGCTAGGACTTCCTCTGACTCACTGAGCTGCGTTAGAACCACAATTTCACCTCTCGTCTGCAAACCAGGCCAGTAAACTGGGACTAAGAATATTGCAAGAAATAATTTGCTGCAGTTACTAATTCTTGCTAGGCCCTTTGAATAGATGAAATGTTCCCTATATCCCAGCCAGTATAATACTGTAGTAGCTGTGTTGTTGTAGTCATCATGAATCAAGGATAAAGGAATAGAGTGCCTTGTCCATTTTTTCTGAACTACATCAACAGGTTTAACAACAGCTCATATATCCCTACAAAACTTGTTTTTCCAATGTTACCTCACTATTGTTATCGCTAAACACTGTAGAGCAGCTTGTTGGAGAAAATGAACATTTAAAGTTCAAAATGTTCCTAGGAAGAAGGCTTGAAAAGGAGGAGCCATCCCTGCAGCAGATGTATTTGGAGTAGGTCGTGCTTGTACTGAGATGACAGCAACAGCCACGCCAGCGATGTGGAAGCAGCCTGGAGCCTTTTGTCTCTCCCTGCCACAGAATCACAGAATCACAGAATCACAGAATTTTCAGAGTTGGAAGGGACCTCTAGAGATCATCTAGTCCAACTCCCCTGCTAAAGCAGGATTGCCCAGAGCACATTACTCAGGACTGCATCCAGGCGGGTTTTGAAAATCTCCAGAGAAGGGGACTCCACACCCTCCCTGGGCAGCCTGTGCCAGTGCTCT